>NC_079396.1:5674877-5767377 GCF_029220125.1 Pseudoliparis swirei
ACACATCCATGCCATTATCCACGAATCCAAAAGCCAGCGTCGGAAACACGCTTCTGTTATCTCCATGCAAATTGTTTTGGGAGGAGACAGATGTCAAAGCGGGGGGTGTGTGTGTGTGTGGGGGGGGGGCGGCTAACCTGAACAAGATGCATCTTAATTTCAGGAAAGGAACGTGTTCGCGTGAGTCACTCTCGGCGGGGGGGGGGGCGGGGGGGCTCTCTGTGAGCCTGACAGGCCTGAAGCGACTGGGAGGTTGAGGTGTGAGTGTGTGTGTGTGTGTGTGTGTGTGTGTGCGGAGGCTGCCTATAGTGTGTCACATGACTCGTCTCAAATCTCTCTCGTCATGCCCTCCCCGACTGTAACAGCGGGCCGGGGGGTGGGGGGACCTTTCAATCGGAGCTTTATTTTATGCATTTCTTTTTATATCTTCCTGTTCCGTCCACCTCGCCTGACAGCTCCCCAGTAAACAGGACGGGGATGGATGTGAACAGCGTGGCCCCAGTGTCCTCCTCCTCCTCCTCCTCCTCTTCCTCCGTCTCCCAGAGTCTTGAGATTTATTCTCTTGTCAGAGGCTGACCAGTGTGCCCGGCGGCGCGAGAGGCATGCGGCCTGTCTGTCCAGGAGACGCGGCGTGCCGCGGCCGCGCGGCTCTGTGAATGATTGTGTATCCGAGCGTACTTTGAATGTTTTGCTTCTTCTTTTCCTTTATTCTTCTTTTTGCTCTCCTCTTCTTCTTTTTCTTTTTTTTACGCTGCGTGCCTTACTCTGTGTGCATTCATAGTAGTGTGTTTGTTTGTGTATGTTGAGGTGTGTGTGTTGGTCCTATCTCTCGCTCTGTTGAAATCTGCTCTTATCTGTGTGTGTGTGTTTGATGGCTCTCATGCCGCATCCGCCTGCCGTTGTGACCCCCCCACACACACACACACACACCCCCACCAGCGCTCTACCCTCAGGTCCAGCATCTGTAAATCTGCAGACCGCACACGCCAACAGATGCCCTATAAACCTTCTCCCTCCTCCCTCCCTCCTCCTTCCTCCTTCCTTGCCTCCTCCCCTCCATCCCCTCCCCTCGCCTCCTTTTGACCGGTGCGTCCTTGAGCCGGACGTCCCTCGCCTCTGACGTCTTTACGACTTGTTTAGGCCCCTCGCAAGTTTGCCTCGCCGATTATTTCTAATGTCTGCGTGGCCATAACCCCCCCCCCCCTCCCTCTCCCTCCCCCCTCCCTCCAACCGGCGCCATCATTAGAGGGGACGGAGCTTTCAATCCTTCAAAGGGAGAAAGCTCGGCCACTTTAATGTCTTTTATGGCCCGAGACAGCCAGATACACAGGGGGCCTTTTTTCTTCTGGAAAGCCTTGAAGGCGAGCGGGCCAGCCAATCGGCCGTGAGCGCTTATCATATCCCCTGATTTAAAGTGCTCTGTGTGTGTGTGTGTGTGTGTGTGTGTGTGTGTGTGTGTGATATGACTGGCAACAGTGCCCCATTATGTGTTCTCCGCCTGACTAAATGAGTTCCAGGTGTAAAATCAATTTCCCGTGAAGATGGCGTACAATCGCCGCCCGACAGATGCCTCGCATTAGCGTCCAATCACAGGTCAGCGGGCCGGACAGCCACAGCCGTCTGCCGAGGGGAAGCGAACCCGTGTTTTACCTTCCGCGACACGGACGATCCCGTAGAGCCTGAACAAAAAAAAAAAATCTCTCTCAGCGATTTCTATACATATGCCAGATTGTAATTTATGAATCTCGTGTTAATCCCGCCCCCCCCCCCTGTGTTTCTCCGCCCCCCCCAGACACCACGCTGATGAGCACCGCCGTACCCTCGGCCGAGGTCAGGTCGTCGTGTGACAACGAGGAGTTCGGCTGCTGCCCCGACGGCAGGACGGCGTCCGGCACCCCGGAGGGCGCCAACTGCCCCCGTGAGTCTCGAGCGCCACTTTCCATCTCACTTCTCACCCGGAAGTCCCAGAAGACACTCCTCTGCTGAATCCGGAGCCGACAGCTCACGGGAATAATCGACACACTTCTTTTTTTATATAGTATCGCTGCGCAGACGAGTCTTTGTTCTTCTAACGTTTTCTTTTTATCTCTTTCCTTCTTCTTCTTTTTTCAAACTTGAAACCTCCAATTCATAAGCGTCATTATTTCCGCGTGCGTTGAGAGTCGACGGGGATATTTTGTTATGTTTACTGGGCGGATAGAGATATGGAGCCATCTGCCTCGATCAACCAGACGAACAGGTGCTATTTCGTCTTTTTTCTTCTTTTTTCTCCCCCCCCCCCGATGCGTCGCTTTCGTGAATCACCACGCTCGTATGTAAATGATCATATCGGCAGGTGGCAGGAGAAAAATTTAAAAAAAGAGAAAGCGTTGCCTCGGTAATACGGCGGTTATGAATTTGACGCCGCTGACTCTAATATCAGGCGTGCCGTGAGTCATCGCCGTGCTTTAGGTTTGTGAGTAAACGTCTGTATTCTCTATTCCTCCTTCACTCTCTCTCTTTACTTCAATCTCCCGCCTCTCTTTTGATACACCCCCACCTCTCTCGCGCGCACACACACATACACACACCCACACAACCTTGTCTCTTTTATCATTCAGTATCTCCCCCTTGAGCTGTATCTCACTCCCCTCCCCCCTCCATCGCCCCCCTCTCAACTCAGTCAATCTCAATACAGTCTTGCATCAGTTCATTTCTCTCTGGAGTCGAGCAGCGAGCGAGAGAGAGAGAGAGAGAGAGAGACTACCAGCGGCCCCCGACGGGCGCCGCCGTACCAATCAGGGCCTTCTGCCAGAGACCCGTTTCATAAAGATAAAGGGCTTCTCGCTCCAATTTTTGCTCCTCGGTCTCTCTCTCTCTCTCTCTCTCGCTCTCTCGCTCTCTCGCTCCGTCCCCTCCGTTGTAATCTGCCCTCTATTTGTCCCGGCGGTGTCATTCCGGCTGATGCGAGACGAATAAATGGAGGCATTCTCCTCGGGTTCCCGTGGGAGCACCGGGGGGTCGCGACTTGCAGAAGAAGGAAAAAAAGCCGAGGCCACAAATCAGCAGCGTTTTGGTGGAAGCTTGAAAAAACAAGCGCGTCCCTCGAGGTTTGGCGTCGGCGGCGTCCCGATCCCGGCAGGTCGGACGTGTACGCGCCTGTGACAGGATGCAGCTGTCAGAGGCAGCAGCGAAAGTAAATATTTGTCTCGAGCCGACAATGACCGGCGCCCCGGCGATCAATACTTCATTGAGCTCAAGTGATGCCAATAAAATCCAGCAAGGCGATCGGCGGATCGACGCGCCCCCGATCCTTCTGGGGTTTTTTCCCGTCCGCTCGAGAAAAAAGGACAGAATTTCCCGTCAAGTTTTATTGAAACATCCCTCGAGCTCGGTCGACACACACACGCACGCACACACACGCACACGGACTCACTCAGCGAGATTGATTTGAAACTCTTTCGCTTGTGTGTTGGGTTGTAAAGCTGCGATGTGGAAGTCCCGCCTTCAGAATGTATTGTTATGGTCCTCCTTCTGGTTCCTTAGTCTGGTGTGTCGCTCGGAAAAAGACAACACTAATCCCTGCAGGCCCCGCCCTCCGTACGTCACATGTACACAAGTCAAAGACAAGGACCGGCTAGTGCCAGTTGATGGCACGCTGCCCCCCCCCCCCCCCCCCTTGCTGGAAACTCTTCCATGTGCCGGCCAGAGACTCGAGAAATCCATCACACTTCCCAGTTCACCAGCATCTGATAAGTCAAATAGCTCTGCCCCTCCTTTCATCCCTCTCTTTTCTCTCCTCTCGTTCCGGGTCGTCGCGGCCCCCGCTCTGATGTTTGTCTCCTTTAGGAGCTTAAAACTCAGATCAGTATAATTCCGGCCGGCGCCACATGTGAATGGACGGCACCGTGGAGACCGGAGGAGGAGGAGGGAGGCAGCGAGTGGCGGCGGTGTGTGTGTGGGGGGGGGGGGGGCTCAGCGTGTCGCCGCTCTCTGCTGTCCTCTCCCCATGCAACCTTTATTTCCTCTCCTCCCCGGCCGTGCCAGTCACCGGTCCGGCGGGCGTTAAGGAGACGGTTACGGCCGAGAATCAAACAAGCGCTCTTCCTGTTCTCCCCTTTTTTGCGTTGCTCAGGCGGCGTCGGCCATGATTGATTCGGGCAATTTGTTCTACTGATTACAAGCGGCAGGGAAGCGTGGCCCCCCCCCCCCCCCCTGCTCTCCACCTCCACCGCTCTCAGCCTCCTTCAGAGCGCTCTCCCCTCTGAAAGCAGCGCGGGGAGTCGAGCTGATGACCCCCCAAGGTCACTCGCTCTTTGCTGACGACGGCACTTTTGAGAGTGCCTGTGAACTGTTTTCTCTCTGTGTGTGTGTGTGTGTGTGTGTGTGCGTGTAGTTTTTTTCCTCTTCATGTATTTGTGTGTCCGTCTAACTTGTTGTCTTTTTACCCAGCCCTCCATGCCTCGGCCAGCTTTTGGGACGAGTCTCGGTCTGGTAAAACTGGCCCATATTTCCGACCTTTGCTTCTTTCTTCCTTCCTTCCTCCCTTCCCTCATATCTCAGTCCACCACCACCACTACATACACCCTGAAACCCCTCTTCAAACCCCCCCACGCAATCAGCAATAAACTCACTAACACCACCCCCCCCCCTCCCCCTTATCAAACACACACAAACATGCATCCATCACTAACCCGAAAACTGGCACGGACCACCTCCAAAAAAATGTAAAAAAAGGAAACGAGCACTGCGTGAAGACATCGGGGGGAAACTGAGTGGCAGGAGAAGGTTTGAGCGAGAGGTTGTTTTTTTCCCGTATGTCACATCCTCTCTGACCCCGCCCGCCCCCCCCCCCCCCCTTCTCCTGCCAGCCACCATGAAGTTCAGCGGGTTCCTGCACTTGGACCAAGTCGAGGGCCAGGAGATCTTCTACACCCGCGAGATGGAGGACCCCAAGTCGGAGCTGTTCGGAGAGACGGCGCGCAGCATCGAGAGCGCTGTGAGTGCATTCCAGCGGCCGTTTTGTTTCCCAAAATGTACTTTGCAATTCCTTGTTTCAGTGAGACTGACGTGATTTTAATACTTAGGTTTTCCTCCAGTGGCTTCTGGAGGCCAACGTTAACAGACTTAAGACGTTGTAGGTTGTACATTTAAGTAAATTTGGGCTCCAACAACGAATCGGAAGAAATAAAATTTAAAAAACGATTATTAGAATAGAGATAAGCCACGCCCCCTCTCAGGCGCGAATGAACCACAAATAGTCGGGCGAGTAAACTAACGCGATATAACGCGTATTTTTTATAAAGGCGTGGAATGTTTTTGATTAGTCGAAAAAATAATAGACATATTAATCGATTATTAATATAATCGTTAGTTGCAGCCTTAGATTGAACCACTATTGAGCCATTGAGCCTCTTTTAGTGGGTTTATTTTTGTATTCTTTTGCAATTAACACCTCCGTAAAAGCGACTGACCCGAGGGACAACGTCCGGCAAAGCGTCACGCGGTCCAACTTTCAATCTTCTTCAATTACCGAGCCTCCGAAACGACACTCAACACGCATCTCGAGCTTCATTGCAAATGTCTTTTTACGGATTTTACACCCCTGAAGCTGCCGAGTAATATTCTGTCACGCTGAGCCGGAGAGTTGGTAGAAAAATATATAGTTTTTTTCAGAGGAACATACATCATATCAGTGAGAAACTACACTTTGAATTAAAGACGAATATATGGTATTTATTGACCCAGTTAGGTAAATACTAGTGTGTGTGTGTGTGTGTGTGTGTGTGTGTGTGTGTGTGTGTGTGTGTGTGTGTGTGTGTGTGTGTGTGTGTGTGTGTGTGTGTGTGTGTGTGTGTGTGTGTGTGTGTGTGTGTGTGTGTGTGTGTGTGTGTGCATTTGGCGTCGAACCACAAATTTCCCCACATATTCCGCTGGCTGATTAAGGATTTTCAAACAGTTTCTCAGAACTCTCTTCATTTCAAGCACATCATAAGAGCTCCTTTCTTCTTTTTTTTTAACTCACAGCCTCCACAGAGGCTTCCAGAACTCTCCAAGTTTTAATTATAGATTTTTAAAAAGAAGAGGAAAGAAAGCGAGCGAACAGCTCTCTGCCGACTCGTCCAAAGACTAACTCGTCAATCGCCTCTCCAAACACTCTGTGAGCGCCGTGTGAGATTAATTAAGATGTTACAGATAGTCGAACAATTTGAATATTTTCCCCCGTCATCCATTTTCTCTGTTGAGCTCGGACCTTTGAACAAATATCTCTGTTGTCAAGCCTGGGCCTCGCTCCTCTGATGTGTGTGTGTGTGTGTGTGTGTGTGTGTGTGTGTGTGTGTGTGTATATACATATACACATCTACTAGATGTTGTTACAGTGTCACTAGCCTCTACTGGGACATAATCTAATACCATACAGATATTTATGTGTGTGTCTGTGTGTGTGTGTGTGTGTGTGTGTGTGTGTGTGTGTGTGTGTGTGTGTGTGTGTGTGGGCTTGTTGCACTCAGAGCCTGTGCGCTTCTGAAGCCTGGTGTGCCACTCGATAGCAGCCGTCTCCCTCTTCATCTTCCAACACTCACTTGAACACACACACAAACAGACACACACACACACACACACAATCGAGCCGCCGCCAATTTCAGTCGCGCCCGTCCCGATTAAATAAATGAATGCGACGGGAACCGGAGGGTTTTTTCCCCTCGTAGCTCAGTGTGTGTCCAGCGTTCACAGCCCTAAGCCGGCTTTAGAGGATTATTTTTTTAATATTTTGTATTATTGACCTAATGTCTAATTGTCCTTTACACCTCGGGCCCCACAGATGGGAGTCATTCAGTTCATAAAGGGAATAATCTGAATCTTCAGGATGAAGGGCTGAGTACTGAATCCACAGCGCTCACGTCGCTGCAGACGTTGGACTTTAACGTGAACATTACCTGACAGAAACAATGGCCTGAAACTCAAAATGAGCTGAGTATCCCAAAGGAATTCCGCGTGTGTGAGCGCTGGGGGGTCGAACACCTTTAAACCGGCCTCTGAAGGGGGGTCAGCGGGCCCCAGTGGCTCCGTGTCCACCAGCATTAAAATGGTCCCAATTTCCTGAGATCTAATATTTCATTAACTTGGTTAACTTCAGCCAGCCTAGTGGTTGGCTTAGAACAAAAAGAAGAAAAACTAGAACGGGCACTCGGTAGAGCGCATACCTTCGCATATCACAAGATTGGGCATTGAATTATGAACATGTTGGCATTAGTTGTATGCCAATTGGATAAAAATTGACCGCGTGTTGGTAAAAAGAAGACTTTGACCTGTTCATGACCTTGACCTTTGACCCGATCGATCCCAAAATCTAATCAAATGGTCCCCGGATAATAACCACTCATCCCACCAAATTTCATGCGATTCGGTTTAATACTTTTTGAGTTATGCGAATAACACGCATACAGATAAATAAATACTCGGCGATCAAAACATAACCTTCCGCATTTTCAATGCGTTTGGCGTTTATGACTTGCTCACATAGGAGCGGGTGAGCGGAACTAATCAGGAGCTCATGTCAGGGTTGCACGACATTTATCTGGGGCTCCTCCCCCAAAACTTGTCGGCGTAATTAATGCCACGGCCGCAGATGAATGTCAATTTGTGCACCCGCCCACCGATAGGTTTCTCCTCGGCGCCCCAATTTAGAGCGGCAGCCTTTCTTCCTGGGAGAAGAGTCTTCAAGGGGACCGACTCGCCGCTATGAGCTCATTACCAGCCTCATTTACCATCTCTTCCCTCTCTCTCTCTTTCTCTCTCTCTCTGTCTCTCTCCCTCCTTCAGCTCAACGAGTTGTTCAGGAAGTCGGACGCACACAAAGACTTCCTGAGCGTCCGGGTCCTGAACCTGGCGCCCAGCAACTCCATCCTGGCCTTCGTGGAGGCCAACTTCAAGCCAGGTGAGAGATCTCAGAACATTTGAAGAACTGAAAAGTGTTTGAAGTAGCAATAGTGAGCTACATGCGCTTCAGTGATACTTTGATCCCCCCCCCCTTTGTCTTTGAGAAACTACAAATCTAACTGGATTTACATGAAATTGGGATGAAAGTTAGCCCACCGGCCAAAGAAGACCTAATTATTAAAACATTTTTAATGCTGAATTAGCCACCACTTCCTTACATTTTCCCTCGTACCTTCGTGGACTGTAAAGCGGGGAGGAAAAATGAGTTCTCCTGGAATCCTCGCTTATCCGAATCTTTTATTATTACTCCTATACATATAAAATCGGCGCACACAACATTTAGAGCCTCATGTTTTTTTAATCATATTATTATATTGTTTTTTGTTGTAACATTCCACACAGTTCTCTACATTGTACCTTTACATAACACTCAGAGGGCCTTTTGCCTCGAGGCGCTGCTGCAGCAACAGAAAGCTCATTTAAATGAGTGTTTTACACACACACACACACACACACACACACACACACACACACACATAACTATCTGGTTAAGAACTATTCTATTATCTAGAAGAGAAAAAAACTAAAAACATTTAATTCTTTCTGAATGTAAACTCGCCCTGCTGCCTGGCTGAGTCCCAACAGAAGCCGTTACCCCTAAAAGTGATTGACAGGCGTCGCAATGCAGTGACAAACCCTGCAAAACTATTAACAATGTGTTATTACTTTTAATAAATCTTTTTAGAATCTTCTTTACATCACAATGTCGTACTCGCAATCTCCTTTAATTAAAAAGAGCGAAATGAATCCACCAAGGAAAAGAGCACATTTGTCCATAAAATGATACTTTTGAAGCCACGACTGGATCTTGATTGAAGCTCCTTTTTTTGTTCCAGACAGAACTCCACCCGCCCCTTTCTGCTTCTATTTCATTTTTTTACGAGCGCCTTTTAGTCTCCTCCATAGCCTTTGTGTGTGTGTGTGTGTGGGTGGGGGGGGGGGGGGGGGGCTCCTCCATGGCCTGTAAAGCGAACATCTGCAACGGGACGACATTATGAGAGCGATTCATCTGGAGAGAGAAAATGCGGGGGACACAAGCGAAGCGACGGTCGGGGGGTGGGGAGGAGGGGGGGGGCTTTTCCGATGCGGATACGGCCCCCCAGAGGCCCTGTCCTGACCCGGGTCGTGTGTCTCGTTTATTGCAGATACGAGATACACGGTGGAGGACATCAAGGCAGCGCTGCTGAAGCAGCTGAAGGCCTCCAGAGACACCAGCATCGCCGTGAAGAAGCCGGAGGACGAGAACATCCACTTCACCAATTATGGTAATGCCGTGTGGGCTTTTACAGGAGTGTGTGTGGACTGATACAAATTAAAAAGTGTGTGTGTGTGTGGGGGGGGGGTGGGTTAAGTTATTCGTGAGGCGTTTTATGAAACGGTGTACGGGAACACCTCCGGCTCAACGCGCTGCGACTCCTTTGACTCTGATTTTCCGTTGACAGTCGTCTCCTCCATCCCCTTATTGACCACCACCACCACCACAGTGGCGTCGGTCACCACCGCCGCCCCCACCATCGCCATGACCACCGCCGCGGCTGCCGCCACTACGACCTCCAGGCCTCCGCCGACCTCCCCGTACATCACCCGCCGCCCGCCGGGCACCACCCGCAGGCCTCACGGCGGCAGGCGCACCACCACCACCACCAGCACCACCACGTCCGCGCCGATCACCACGCCGCTGCCGACCACCACCGCCGCCGCCACCACCATGGCGGCGGCGGTCACCACGGCCGTGCCGCATCCGGCGACCACCGGCGCTCACGTCAGGGGCCGCCTCCACCACCACAAGACGCAGAAGCCCTGCGGCTCCCACCCCTGCCTCCACGGGGGAACCTGCGAGGACGACGGCAACGACTTCAGCTGCATGTGCCCCGCCGGCCGAGGAGGCTCCGTGTGCGAGAAGGGTGAGCTCTTCTTCCTCCTCCTCCTCCTCCTACTCCTCTCTCGTGTTTTTGTTATTTCCATTACAACAGTTTTGGAAGTTAACTATTTGCATATGTTTTGCTCTACAGTGAAATCCCATTAAAGAGTTAAATGACGTCATTTTGATGAAGAAGAAACCTTATTTATTTAAAAGTGATCCAGGTTCCTTCAAAAAAATACAATCGTAATATATATTGTCTTTTTATTATGAGAAATATCAAAGTGAATCCATTTAATTATTTCTTGTTTTTTAATCAACAGAATATCCATAAAATGACATTTTTTATGAAATATTTTTTTCTTCTAAAAAGCTAAAAATAAATAAATAAAATATAGGATATATTTTTGAACTCATCTCAGAAAAATAAGCCGGATCACTCTTTTTGTTGATATAATCGACTTTTACGTTGGCTTCCCAGCGACTGAGAGGGTTTTCTGTTACTCCCTTTCCTTTGTGCCATTAATGCTTTATTTTCTTTGAGCTGTTTTGTAATCTCCACTAACCTAAGTGCCTAAGTGCTTTAGTGTGTGTATAAAGTAGCGGAAACGCAGCATTAAGAAAACAAAGAAGAGTTCAAAGCAAAGGAACTGTGACACCTCGGTGAGGCCGTCGCTTTGTCTAATTGCAGCGTCACAAACGTGCAACGTGACACCCTAACTATCGCAAACAACGTGACACCCTAACTATCGCAAACAACGTGACACCCTAACTAGCTGCGTGAGTAATGGCTTTCGGGTTAGTGCTGGAATATGTAAATGCGAGGTTATGTATCGCAGACGATGATTTATTGGGTCGTTTAAAGCTCAGCGAGACAACAAGCCATCAGAGCTCTTCTTCTTCTTATTTACTCGACGCCTCAAAAGTCGTCTCGAGTGTTTTTTACCCCGACAGGTTCGCCGCCTCGGGAAGAGGGCGACGCGCTGAGCCGCAACTCTTTTGTCTCTCCCCCACACCTTACCCTTCTTTTTGGGAGGGAGGAGGAGGGGGGGGGGGTGAGGACAAGGAGCAGCATCTTCACGCAGCTGCATCTTAAGATAATTGACAGTAATTGCTTTGATGGGGATTAGCTGGTGGGAATCAGTGTGTGTCTTTTGAGTGACTAAATAAAGTCGCACTCGCACACTCAACGCTTGAAAATAAAAACCTGCGCGGCGGCGGCCTCCCCGAGATCAATCGAGTCATTAGAAGCTCGTCAGCTGCCATTCTCCTCAGAGAGACGGACGGAAAGACAGATGGACGGAGAGGAAAAGGAGCCCGGGGGAGGAAAAATGGATGATCGCGATCATAATTGCAGAGTGGCAGAAACATAAAGGCTTCATGTGTGTGTGTATGTGTGTGTGTGTGTGTGTGTGTGCTGGAATGTGAGTTGAGGGTGGGTGGGGGAAAAAATCCGCTCTTTTTTTCCTTTTGATAAACCCAACGAAACGTAATTCCTGAAATAAACTGACAAGAGGGGCTCATCCCCCCCCCCCCACCACCGCCACTAATTATGCACATTAAACGCCTCTTACGCCGCGATAAAGCCGATCGTGTTGTAATGACCGGCTCTCTTTTTTTGGTCGTGTCCCCTCCGTCCCCTCCGCAGTGATCCGATACTTCATCCCGGCGTTCGGGGGCCAGTCGTACTTGGCGTTCCAGACCATGAGCGCCTACCACACGGTCCGCATCGCCATGGAGTTCCGGGCGTCGGAGATGAGCGGCCTCCTGCTCTACAACGGCCAGACGGGCAAGAAGGACTTCATCTCCCTGGCCCTGGTGAACGGCAAGGTGGAGCTCAGGTGAGTTATTTTATCACAAGAAAAGAAAGCATGTTTTTTTTAAACAATCAATTATGAAAAGACACAGAAGCTTCTTGACAGATTGTTTTTTGGACCGCGGCTACGACGACAGGAAATGTGTTCAGACGTGCAAACAAGCTGTTGGCGTGATCACGTTTGCAGATGGTGGGGACATATTTGCGGAAATATGTGCACGGATGTCATCATTTATCAATTTAAATGCAGTATTTTTAATCACAATATATATATATATATATATATATACATATAGAAAGAGAAAGGGATTGATGGTTCATGTGCTTACAGATGGAGGCAATGACTTCACAGACTTCTAGTGTTCATAAACGTTGTGCAACATATAGTATTCATATAAATATATCCACGCCGTGCCACTGTGGACTGATACAAATCTTCTCGTCTGATAAACACAAACAGCGGAGAAATTCCCCACAACCGTCTGAGACGTATGAGCTGCAGTGTGCACACTAGAAGTACAACATGTTAGGTTGCATGAGGCCTCCAGAGGAGATGTTGTAAATCAGTGAGCAGGATCATGTGATGTGTTGCATGACATGTTTGAGTTTTTTAGTGGTTAGTATGAATCCATCAGCAAAGACATGGGATCCCACCTCTGCGTCCCATAATGCATTTCCCTATTGTCGTGAAAACCCCCTCATTAGTCAGTCTCTACATCTCAAAACCGGGGTCAAATAGCCACATTGAGTCGGTGTGGCGCCCCCTTCAGGATCTACGTGTGACGGGGTTTTAACAATACGCATCTAGCAGTAGGCTGCCATGATGAAACCCAGGTACTGTTTCCCTACCAGAAACACTGACAGGGTTCGTACGGTCATGGAAAACCTGAAAAAGTCATGGAATTTTAAAATGGTTATTTCCAGGCCTGGAAAAGTCATGGAAAAAACAAAAATCATAAAAGTTTTGGAAAAGTGGAAATGTGTTATAATCACATGTTCATTCACGGCGAGTTTGAAATAATTAATACGTTTTTTAACCCTTGTGTTGCCTTCGGGTCAATTTGACCCGATTCAATGTTTCACCCTCCTGTCGCCTTCGGGTCAATATGACCCGATTCAATGTTTAACCCTCCTGTTACCTTTATATTTACTAACATATTTTACCCTTGAGGTCAATATGACCCCAGCTATTAAAATCTCCAGAAAATTATTAGAATTAATATTGTTTTCCAAGTTTAAGTGTGAGGTACTTTATGTTTGTTTGTTGACTCTTGAAAGAACACCGACATTAAACATTGAATCGGGTCAAATTGACCCGAAGGCGACAGGAGGGTTAAATATTGAATCGGGTCAAAATGACCCGAAGGCAACACAAGGGTTAAAGAAAGACGCTCAAAATATAAGCCGGCATACGCTCTCAATACGCACAATTTTTAAAAAAAATCATGTTTATACTGAGATTTCCGACTGTGGGTCAGTGGTTACAGGTCCGTCTTTCAATCAGGGGGTTGGAGGTTCAATCCCCGCTCTAGTCGATGTGTCCTTGAGAAAGACACTTAACCCTGAATTGCTCCCTGTAGCTGCGTCTACAGAGTATGAATGTAACAGGATTGTAAATCGCTTTGGATAAAAGCGTCAGCTAAATGACATGTGATGTAATGTAATTTCAGTTTGGTCATGGAAATTTGGTTTAAAGTCCTGGAAAAGTCCTGGAAATCCATTGATCAAAATGTGTAAGAACCCTGACTGAGTATTCATCTATTTCCCCCCGCCCCCCCCCCCCCCGCAGTATTAATAAAAAAAATAAAGAAAAATTAGAGATGTGAACGGACTAATACGAGGTTCCACACGCGTCTGTATTTTGTCCCTATTTTAAACAACATCCTGTTTACTTGTTTATCTTTTTGGGGTCTTTTGTTTTTCACCCTGACCCCTCGGGGCCAGGTCACATTCCTCCATTCAGAGGGAAATCAATAGTGAACCAACGGAGTTCATTAATCGTCGGCGCTTTGAAAAAGAGCCCCGCCTCAATTCCAGAAATACAGCCGTGAGATTACCACCCACAGCTCGGGCAAATCCGAGACTCGGGGAGAACTAATTATTTGTGGCATATAATTGCTCTCAGGTTTGTGCTAACGCTCCCCGTATGTGTGGGAGCGCATACGCTTGTTTCTGCGATGATGCGGCCCGTTTTTTTTCTTCTTCTTCTCCCTCAGCAAAAAATCTCATAAGATAAAAGGTTTAATTAAAAAGAGGGCGTGAGAATACTTTTAGAAGCCTCGCTCCACCGTCGCGTAGTTCAGAATCCCTAATGGGAAAAGTCTTGCACCGTTGAGCGGCACGAGCGAGATTTTATTTTTCCGCTCGTCACCGGGCGCCGCCCGCTCGATAAAGAGCAATGGCGTGGGAAGTAACCCCCCCCCCCCCCCCTCTCTCTCTCCCCAGGTTCAACACGGGCTCGGGCACCGGCACCCTGGTCAGCAAAGTGCCGGTCACTCGGGGCCGCTGGCACCAGCTGGTGGTGACGCGCAACCGGCGCAACGCCAAGCTGAGCGTGGACAACGAGCCGCACATCGACGGCGAGAGTCCGCGCGGCACCGACGGCCTCAACCTCGACACCGACCTGTTCATCGGCGGGGTGTCCGAGGACATGAAGCAGGAGTACGTGTGTGTGTGTCTGTGTGTGTGTGTGTGTGAATGAAACCTTTTAATCTCCAGCTTTTTACTTTTGAGTCCAGTGCTTTTATGTCTATTTTGCTGACAGCTTGAGCCTCGTTAGTTCACCGTGCAGTTATCTGTCCCAGACCTCGATGGATTCACTCTCACCATCTGAGGTCTGTTTTGAATATGCAATATTCATAAGCAAGAATATGCTATTTCGCACCCAAATAAGCGAGTACCAAATAGTGCTGAAACTTTCTCTGTCAAATATCAAATTGATCCTTTTCTCTTCCCAGATGTGTACATTACTCATTGTATGGTTTGGGGTAGTAATCCACTGGTCTCCCCTCAGGGTACTGGTATTGGTACTGGTGCCATAATGACCCCCCCAGCATCTTTAGCCGAAGCTCCTTGTGATTCAGTCAGTCGGTGGAAGAAATGCGACTGAACCCCCTTCCTTTTTTTTCTTTCTTCTTCTTCTTCTTCTTCTTCCTCTTCTTCCCCTTCGTCTTCAGTGTGAGGGAGCGGACGGCGGTGGCCGGCGGCCTCGTGGGCTGCATCCGCCTGCTGGACGTCAACAACCGGATGCTCAACCTGCAGGAGAGCGGCGGCGACAGCGTGTACGGCAGCGGCGTCGGAGAATGCGGCAACAACCCCTGCCAGCCCAATCCCTGCAGGAACGCCGCGGCGTGCCAGGTCAAGGAGGCGGAGATGTTCCACTGCAAGTGCAGCAAAGGATTCTGGGGTACGGCAGAGAACCAAGCGGGAAATGAGACACGTCCGATGTCTGCGCGTCCATATTTTGCCTTCACTGTGATCATGACCTACTCCAGCAACCTAAATAAGTGCGACAGCTTAATTTGACAGTGAAAATCATGCCCCCCCCCCCAGGAGGAGCCCTGGATGTCATTCTGTAAACACAGACACCATCTAATCCGTGCTTCCGACACAAAAACGAAAGATTAAATGTCGAAAAAAAACATTTAAAACTCCCTGCCAAAAAAAATGCTCGGTGATTGGCCTTTGGCCCGTCTCCACTTTGACATCCCTTCTTCCTTTTTTAATTTTTTAAAAAAAATGTTCTTTCTTCATCCCCCCCAGCACATGCCAACTAACAAGCTGTAAGAGCAGACAGCAGCCCCCCCCCCCTTTCCTGTCTTACTGCAGAAAGCTTCACCCCAGAATAACAATCATTGTCGGAGTTAACTTTTAATGCTGGAATGGTAAACGCAATTGTTTGTTTGCTCACGGATTGGGGGAGGGAGGTGGGGGGGGGGGGGGGGGGTTGCATCGCTGTTCAGGGGAGGGCAACGACCTCTCGGCAACGTTTTTAGGAGGCGTTTTTTTTTTTTTCTCGTCTCCTCGACTTTAAAAACGCGGATGGGATGAAGGCGTTACGTGATCGTTGCCTTTCACACAAGCCTTTATGTCTGACTGTTTACTGAGGAGCCCGGGGAGGAAGTGGCAGATCAACCCCTGAGCTCGGCGGGAAGCGTCGCCGTTGATCAAATTTGTGTTGGCGCCGCGCCGCAAAATGAATCCCGGTAATGACAATTGGACCGTTGCCCCGCGGTGGATTTCATCATCGCGTCAGTTTGGGGGGGGGGGGGGGAGGGGATGGCCACGATCGCGGGGATTTCGCGGCGAGGGCCGGATCACGGGGAGCCCGATAGAGGGACTAAATGGAGGGCGGTAAAGACTGGGGGAGGGGGGGGACAGTCGGAGGGATGTAAGCGAGGGGAATCATGGTAGGGAGGGGAGAAGTGGAGGATAAAAGCTGCCTTCCTTAAGGGTGAGTTGGGAAAGGCTCAGTGCGGATGGGGTTCATTAAAGCGCCCTCGTCACCACGAACAACCCACCATCCAATCAGACGCTGCCGAGGCCCAGGAAGTGAAGGCTGGAGGCTCTCCGCTGTTTCATCTGGACGTGTAACACACACCATTAAGAACCCCGATTACAGAGGAAATCTTCACGCCCCCTTTTTTAAAATCTTGGTCTCGCCGCTCAGATGGAAGAAAAGGGGATAGAAAAACGTCTGACGGGGTTTCTCACTATGTGTGTGTGTGTCTTTCTCTCTAGGTCCAACCTGCGCCGACCTCCATGACCCGTGCGAGCCCAACAGGTGCCACCAGTCCTCCCAGTGCCAGGCGCTGCCCGAGGGAGGCTACAAGTGCGAGTGTCCCATGGGGCGTGAAGGCAGGCACTGCGAGAAAGGTAACGTGACGGAGGGCGAGCGGATCCCACCGCGTCGCGCCCTCGCCTCTTCGCTCGTTTCGTTTAGCGGGTGTTTTTTCGTGTGTTGCTTTCCGCCCTGTGGCATTTCCATCCAATCAGAATCGACGCGTGGGACGAAATGCAGGAAGGAAGAGACGGGGCGGGGTGGTGGTTGGGGTGAAGCGGGGGTTTGAGCCTTCACGCTGGGAGGGCAACGGAAGAGGGCTGGGGAGCTTGCAGAAGCGAGGTCGATGATTGGCCCCGACGGGCCGCTCGCCGCATCGACTCGGCCGCGCTTGTTAGTGGGGCAGCGACGGCGAGCCCCCCCCCACACACACACACACCCGCCTTTCCGCCCACAGGTGTTGTGTTCAAACGTGTTTGTTGCTTCTCAGCTCCACCCCCCGCGGTTAGGGAAAAAGACCAGAGCGCGGCTCAGCTGCTTTTTTGAAGTTCGGCATTAGCAATTATGCAGTCTCAAGCCTCCCCAAGATTTATTTTACCCCCTCTCGCTCTCTTTGTAGATGTCGTCGCGAAGGTCGGCGGACGCCTGCCCCCCCGCTTACCGGGGAACAAAAGTCCCGGTTAGCGGGGGGGATTAAAAATAAATTGAGGTGAACCAAAAATCAATGCCGAGTGTGTGTGTGTGCGCGTGTGTGAGAGAGAGAGAATGTCTCCCGTTCCAAAAAACCCCTCCGTAATCAATGAGATGACTCGTGGCATCGGTGCTCCGCTGCCCGCGGTGATTAATGGGCGCGTCAGTCAGCCGGAGTGTCGGCCTGGACAGGAGCTCCACAGATAAGGCGGACGCAACCCTCCGAGGGAACAGTTGAGAAGACGGGTATCTTACTGCCGGCACCTTGAAGGTGAATTGTGCGTCATATTGAGTGTGTGTGTGTGTGTGTGTGTGTGTGTGTGTGTCTGTGTGTGTGTGTGTGTGTGTGTGTGTGCACATTCAGTTGAGCTATGGTTTCCATTGCCATCCTGCCGGTGTTTGTCAGCTCGCTGCTGTAATATTCCACATCAAGGGTTTTCTCAAGGGTGCTCCAATAGTATTAAATGTATGTTTGTTTTTTTACTTGTGTATTTTTTTTTACGGCTCGGGGCTTTTCCCGTGTGATCGGGTAAATCACGACAACGTAGTGATGGAGGAAGCATCACTTGGACTCCGCCGGTCCTAAAACTAACTGCTAAAGGGTTTTGAGCTTCAACACTGTTTTACATTCACGCTACAATAAGCGAGGGGGGGGGCAGCTTTAACACACACACACACACACACTTCCACAATCTCTCTCTCGCTCACACACACACACACATAGTTCAAAGGTTCATTATTTTTCTGGCACTTTTCTTTGATTTCATGATTGACACCTCTCTCCTCGTGATCTCATCTCGACCTCAATTGGCGCGTTCTCGCAGCGCTCCGGCCAACACGCCATGTTTGAATCTAAATCGAGACGGCATCACTGAAGAGCTGATTGGGGGGGGGCTTTTCATAGCAGCAGCAAACAAAATGTTACCATTTTTCAACTAGCAAAATGCGATTTTCTTTGGCTGCTTTGTTCTTTGGCTTCAGTGCTTATTAAGCATTAATGGTCAAACATAGAGGACGTGACCTCGGCGCTACACCCTGTCAACCAGGAGCACCACTCTGGTCGTCGTATCCTGGACCTCTGACAAACTTATTGATCGCGCCGCTTTTCGCTTTGAACACATGGGGGGGGGGGGGGGGGGCTCCTTCAGTAAGAAACTACACCCTGAGCAGCTCCGTTAGTCTAATGGACTTCGGTTTAGTGCGCCAGTACTTGTAGCGTTATGCAAGACTACCCCCCCCCCACCCACACACACACACACAAACACACACACTCCTCCGTGGTGCGTACCATCATCATTAGCAGTCCTCTGCACAATAGCTAATTAGCTTTCTCATCTGCGTCTGCCTCTCCCCGTCCCGACTAGACTCAGCTAATCCCAGCCAATTATCAATAGAAGCTTTCTTGCCGGCTACGTAGATCCGCGTTTGTGTGTGTGTGTGTGTGTGTGTGTGTGTGTGTGTGTGTGTGTGTGTGTGTGTGTGTGTGTGTGTGTGTGTGTGTGTGTGTGTGTGTGTGTGTGTGTGTGTGTGTGTGTGTGTGTGTGTGTGTGTGTGTGTGTGTGTGTGTGTGCACCATGGACACATACACCCCACGGGTGACACTTGAATGATTCGTTATGTCAAGCCACTAGTTCGAGGGGTGTCACGGCGTCGGCCCTAAACACTCCTGACAGACAGACACGTTACAAAAGACACACATTTGTAAAAATTCTAATAAATAAAAGAAGACGTGCCAAAATACAATGGCTGCATTATTTCACGGGTGGTGTTCAACTCTCCAAAGGTTCTTTGTCATACCGTGTCGGGCTGTGTAATCAGTCTGACATAAAGGATTTTTTTTTTTTTTAAGGGGATTTTATTTTCCTTTTCTTTTTTTCTATTTGTATGAATTCCTGTCAAGTGGAAGTCTTAATCCTAAACGGCTCCGGAAACACAAATCCATCTCTTTCCATAATGCTGACGGGTCCATGAAAGATGCAGCGACTATCCCTGAATTTCAATTCTGTCGGCGATGACAACAACAACAACAAAAAGCGGGACCTGAGGATGAATATGCAGGTCTCTTTTGTTGTTGTTTATTTATTTTGTTCTATCTCCCCAGTGGCGGAGAGGCGAGGGGCTTACATGCCGCTGTTCAACGGAGACTCTTACCTGGAGCTGAAGGGGCTCCACCTCTACGGGCAAGATCTGCGGTACGTCTCCGTGTAACACGCACATGCATCGCCGAACACGGGACCTGGTCGTAAGCGATCGGCTCGCTCCGGGGGCCCGAGGCCCCAGCTGCTTCTTAACCTTTTGACCCCCACCCGATTTTTGAGGTTTGTGCTAAAAATGACATACCCAGACTAAAAAGGGTGTAGCTCTGCAACCACAACAGCTATTTGAATAATGTCGGTGTTATAATAAAGGCGACACATGTGGGCTTTTGTTCAGATGTGTAGATATTCGTAGATATGTTACTGGTTAAGAGTAAATAAAGAGGAAAGTTTCAGGTTCAACGAGAAAAAAAAGCACTTTCCGGATGAAGATCTCCTGGATGGATGCACAGCAAAGGCCTCAAATCACCCAGATAATAACACAACTTGTGAACAGACTCTCTACAAAAGTCGGACTTCGAAAAAATTAAGCAGAACAATAGTTGGAGAGTTTTTAGTAAAGAGAATTTAGGCGAGGTCTCTAAAATGTGTATTTGAGCACCATCTGTGCCATTTGACTTTTCTCATGTACCAGACCATATATTTCACTTTTATATTACTTTTATTGTTCAATACATCAGTCTGTGGCTCTGTGGAATATTCACGAGCATCTCTTACCTCATGTCCGTATAGACAGAGCATCAGAGCGCCGTGACCTCGTGACCTCGTGACTCTGACTTGGTGCCTCTTGTGCCCCCTGCAGCCAAAAGGTCAGCATGACGGTGGTGCTCAAGGCCAACGACTCCAACGGCTTGATCTTCTACAACGGCCAGAAGACGGACGGGAAAGGCGACTTCATCTCTCTGTCCCTCAACGACGGCGTCCTGGAGTTCCGCTACGACCTGGGGAAGGGGCCCGCCACCATCAGGTCAGCGGCTCGCGGCGTCAAACACAAATTCGATTTCGTACGGGAAACAAAGACGAGGCCGTTGGAGAACGCCGTTTCTCGGGGGCGCTGTCATCGCATATGAAATGTCTTGCTAATAGATGTGTGTGTGTGTGTGTGTGTGTGATTCAGGAGTAAGGAAGCGATCCAGCTGAACGTGTGGATCACCGTCAACCTGGAGCGCTCCAACCGCAAAGGAGAGATCACGGTGAACAAGAAGGACGCCGTCCGAGGCGAGGCGCCGGTAAGGAGGCAGCAGCTGCCGGTGGTCATCTCCGCGTGGTGATGGGGTCGCTTCTCTTGCTCGGCCTCGCTCGCACCGACATGCATTCATCCGTCACGTCGGCGCCACAGACTCTGGCTTTCGGTGGCCCTTTTTATTTGTTTGTTTGTTTATAATGCCCCGCCCCTCTTTTTTTTTGCTACGGTTCTCCAAATCCGCTTCGCGCGCTGCGGTTCTGCTGGCTTGGTTTGCTGAAAAATATGCCGCTGTCATTTCCCCCCCCCCCACTTTCTTGTCCGTCCCCTCCCCCTCCCCATCCGACATGCGTCGAGGTCAGAAGGGAGAGGGCCAGTTTGACAAGCCGTCGTAAATCGCGGACGTGCCGTATTTCCGCAAAAAGGAAAACAAACGCAAAAATAAGGACAACATCTCTGCCTCTCCGCCTGCTGATGTTCTAGAGACAAAAACGAGGTGTTGCATGTAGAATTTTGCTATTTATTTTTTTACTGCTGGAATACAGTCGAATTGATGAATTCATCCTGCGAGGCGGCGTCTCGGGAGCCGGAGGCAGATAAAGGAGATACAGTAGCGTAATGAAACTCCTCGGCTCCGCGTCTACACCAATAAAGCAGGTACATGCCTCCAAATGAAGGCGATCTAATAGTTTGATTGGCTCGTAAGTCATCCAATTATATTAAACTGTGTAATTTGTGCACTCTGTGAGACGCAACGCCCCCCCCCCCCCACCCCCACTCTGTCCTTTCCCCTCTCTGCCTCCCATCGTCTGTATGGTAATTGTGTTTTACGGCAACGAAGGCGGAAGAAAATCGTATTAAAAGAAGAAAGCCAGGGGAGATGTAAAAAGGGGGGGGGGGGGGGTACGTAGCTCAGACTAGTTTTCTAGAGCCTTCTTCCAGCGTGGCGCTCGGATAATTCTGTCCCACTCGCGCTTCAAGAACTCGGAGGGGGGGAGGGGCTATGGATGTACGCTTTTGCTTTTGAGAAGCCGGTATCATATCACAGGTGGTCACACACACACACACACACACACACACACACACACACACACACACACACGTACGGAGACACATACTTAGCCCGCCGGGAGCGTTCGTCATATCAAAAGCCGCACGCTTTGATAGGCCACATGGGTGCAGGCGGGAGGGATGGAAACCGTCCTCCCCTCCCCTCCCCCCTCCTCTCCTCTTCTTCGATCAGCGTCAACGAGGCCGAAGAGCTCTCGCCGCTCACCGCAACGTTTTTTTTTCTCCTTCTTTTTTCTCCTTCTTTTTTCTTTCTTTTCATCTTTTCCTAATGGGCGCCATCTGCTTCGTTGCACGTGGTTTTTTCCCCGCGGCCTTGCCGTCTCGTTTCGTAGCCGCTCGCCTTCAAAAAGCGTCAAATCTATTTGCGGCATGTAACGCGCGGAGCTGCACAATGCGTCTCACTGTGCTATCTGGATGCTGTGCGTGTGTGTGTGTGTGTGTGTGTGTGAGCGCATGTTTTGCGGGCCCTTGCTCTTGCTCGCTCTGCGGTCGCTCTGCATGCCTCTGTGCACAGATACTCGTCTTCCCCTAATAACGCTCTTCCTCCCTCTATGTTTTCTTTCCTTCTCTCTGATGTGCCGTCTGGGAATCAGAAATCACGCAAGGTAATGAGACGAGTCCCGGTCGCTCCCCCGAGCCCGTGTTTCATTTGAGTCCTCCGCCGTGTCCTCTCACCCCCATCCCTCCATGCAACGAGAGCACCGCAGAGCTGGAAGGTGCCAGTTCTGGGGGAACAACGTTGCCATTTCATAAGCTCTACACACACACACACACACACAAGCAGTGCTTCTGAAGAACGCGGCTTGGCTTTCACCTCGGCCCATCTGCTGTGCGGGTGGCAAAAGGGGCGGCGGGGGGGGGGGGGGGTGAGAAGGTGGGAGGGAAGAAGACTGCCATCTTCGCGGCGGCCATTGTTCTTTTTTGGAGCAACAAAGAGCCGTCTTCATTCGTTCGGCGTAGGCGGCGAGATATAGCGCCGGTTACCAGGTGCCGCGTGGCCGTCCAAAAAGTGAGAGGAGGAGGAAGAAGAAGAAGAAGAGGAAGAAGAAGAAACGACGCCGAAGATGATGAAGAAGAAGAAAAAACACACACCGTAGGAGACGGCGAGGCGCCAAGCCGGGCCGAGCTGTTCTTTTTCGTTTCTTGTCCCATCATATCATGAACTCGCTCGCTCACTCACTCGCTCACTCGCTCACTCACTCGCTCGCTCGCTCACTGGGCCATGACAACACGAGCGCCACCCCACTGGACATCACATCGGCCCACGGAGCCAGCTGTCCTCGTCCCGTGACCCGTGTCCAGAACATTTCGCCGCATGCCGTCTCACTTCCAAAGCAACTTTCTCCGTCGGTAGCGTCTGACGTTCACCTGCGGAGCGGCGAGGCGACCTTTTGACCCCCTCCCTCAAAGAGCCTCCCCCCCCCCATCTCGAGCACGGCCGCCTCCCGCACTCCAAATCCCTGAATTATCAGCCCGTCTTCACGAAGCCGGTTTATTTGGCCCCTTCAATCATTTTTTTCCAGCAATTAACTCCACTTTAGCCCCCTGGCAATTACTGCTCCACATCAAATAAAGATCATTAATTCCTTTCCTTCTGAGGAGGGACGCCTCTCTTTTTCTTTTTTTTTCTTCCACTCCGCGAACCCTGGCAGACGCAAAGCAATTGTCCCAAAAGGTTTCGGCGGAAGGAATCGAATTTCATCGCCGTCTCGCGGCGCAAATGAAACGCAATTAACGCGTCTCGGCACTCGGGCGCTCCGAAAAGGTCGGCGCTTACGATCGGGGGCCGTTCATTAGAGACGCGGACGGAGAAGCATCTCTAATGGGGCGGCTTTAGCTCAGTGGGGTAAGAGGGCCGTCCTGCAACCAAGGGGGGTTTGTTCGTCGATCCCCGCTTCCTATTAGTTGCAAGTCAAGTGTCCTGAGCAAGGCACTGAACCCCCCCTTCTTTCCGCTAACCGCAGCCCCCACTGCTCCTTAATAAAAGTTAAATGAATGGAGAACTAGAACTATTTTCTCTTAAATAAAAAAAAAATATCTATTCTTCATATCTCAAGTCAAGTCCGCCGTGCTCCTGATTTCCCTTTGTCGTCTCTTTTTTACGTCTCTCAGATGGAGGATAATTGACCGCTCTCCGTGAGAGACGTAGAAATCAATTACGGCGTAATGCATCGAGGGGCGAGGACGTGCAGTTAAAGTGTCCGCCGGCTACATTATGGATAACTCCTCGCTTTTTTTCTCTTTTTTTCTTTTTTTTAATGCGACAATCCACACAACTGTGACACGTCTGCAAATGTGTTGTTACGAATCTCAATCTTTATCTCTCGACTAAAGGGAGACGACTTATTTCACGCTCCCCGGATACACAAACACACAACTCCACTCACTAAGAGTAAAAACCCTAAAACCATTACGTCCCGAGGAGAGAGTAAACAACCCCCTGAGAGGAATTGGAGACATTCAATCGGACGTGTTTAACCCTCCTGTTACCTTCACATTTACTAAATACACATTTAATAAAACTGATTCTGATTCTGATTCTGATACTAACATATTTTACCCTCGGGGTCAATTTGACCCAGCAATTAAAACCTCCAGAAAAGTATTAGAATGAATATTGTTTCCCAAGTTTAAGTGTGAGGTACTTTATGTTTGTTTGCTGACTACCTAAATAGCCCTTTAAATATATAAAAAAGTTGATATTTCTTATATGTTTGACACAGTGAAAAACAGCCTGGGGTCAAATTGACCCCAAAGAACACCGACGTTAAACATTGAATGGGGTCAAATTGACCCGAAAGGTAACAGGAGGGTTAAAAAAAAAATGTTTTTTAGAAACATGCAGGGGGAGGGGGGGGGGTTGCTTGAGTTTGCCACAGCTCTACCTCACCATGCGTCTTTGTGTCCCGTCTCACCAGAACCTGCACGTGGACCTGAACCTGAAAGAGTCTCTGTTTGTGGGCGGAGCTCCGGACTACAGCCGACTGGCGAGGGTGGCCGCGCTCACCGACGGCTTCAAGGGGACGATCCAGGAGGTACGTGTCGAGCGAGCCTCCTATCGCCACGCGGGAGTCGCGCGTCGTCCAGTTCTTGGATTGTATGTCTACCCACGGTGTACGTTATCGTAATGACTCCGTGCCCGCGATGCCGGCTATTAGCCGTCCAGCTGTCCACTAAGTACGGCACTACAGAGACCCCCGTTTAGTCGTTTCCCATTACGAGCTCACACTGTGACGGCCAGTGGCTCTGCTCATTTCCGATGAGCGTGCACTAAGAATAGAAAGAGCTTCTTTTTTTTTAAGTCCCATCTTTCTGCTGTTCTCAGATCTTTTCCCCTGACAGCCTTTCCAGTTTTGTTTGATTTTTTTTCTCTCCACTTTCCAGCAAAAATAAATAAATGAAAGTGCCAAAAATAAACCGGACGGAACAAAGGCAGAATGTTAGTTACAAACCTGTCACCAGATCTCCTCGGCGAAACTTTTCCCTCGACGGTCGCGAGCAAATCAAAAGCCGAATGTGGCATTTGTCTTCCTCGCCCGTTGGGAATCGCTAATTATGAGGAAAGATGTCTTCTCAGTTTAGTGTGTGTGTGTGTGTGTGTGTCGTATCAACACCTCATTTCTGTGACTCTTCACCTGTGTGGAAACAGCTCGTGTGTGGCAGTCAACAGCGTCGCTGTGTAAAGAGGCGCGTGGTGATAATTAGGTTTCACGATTGTACCGCGGAAAAGAACACGTGGCGACGTGTCTCGGATGCTTTCTGCCGAACAAATGATAATCTTCTAAGTGTTTAGCGAAGGAGAGAGAAACGGAGAGAGAGAGAGAGGGGAAATTAATCTGACACATTTGACAACAAAGGCAATGAAACGGAGCTGAGAGATTTAAAGCCAAGACAAGAATCAGAGAGGCGACTCTCCCAAGAAAGGTCAAAAACAATTAATATCAAGAGTAGCGCGTGAACGCAGGTCTGTGAGTTTATGAGATTACACCGGTTACAGGAACTACGCCTGCAGGCGGTTTGATCATCAATGTGGCGATAGGAAAAAGCCCGTTCAAAATGAGCGTGTGGAGTCTTTATGTCTGACTCGTATGCATTTACTTCATATTCCATACACAGTATGTCAGGTATCGCACGGGAAGAGGAAGCACCGACACGAGAGCCCAAAATAAAATGAGCAATGGAAGCAAAACGGTTCGGATGCGACGCGTCTCTCACGCAACCGAAGAAAGATTGTTCTAAACACGACACGGGCTGCAACTCACGATTATTTGAATAATCGATTAATCCGTCGTTTATTTTTTTCCGACGAATCGTATCATTTTGGGGAAATTATTATTCAAAAACAGAACTGACAACGCTTTACTCGCGTGAGTTTACTCGCCTGACTTTTTGCGGTTAATTCGCGCCTGAGAAGGGGCAGGGCTTATCTCCGTGGAAACCACAAACGTCGGAATAGCTAACTCCCTGGTGTCCGGGTTCATCGCCGGTAGGCTCACGCAGCTCGGTGACTCTCACCCCGACTACGTCTGAATACCTGAGATTTTTACAAATTATATCGATCCTTAACCCTTGTGTTGCCTTAGGGTCATTTTGACCCGAATCAATATTACACCCTCCCCCCGCCTTTGGGTCATTTTGACCCGATTCAATGTTTCACCCTCCTGTTACCTTTATATTTACTAACATATTTTACCCTTTGGGTTCAATTTGACGCCAGCAATTAAAACCTCCAGAAAATTATTAGAATTAATATTGTTTTCCAAGTTTAAGTGTGAGGCACTTTATGTTTGTTTGTTGACTACCGAAAGAACACCGACATTAAACATTGAATGGGGTCAAATTAATCCTAAGGCGGGGAGAGGGTGTAATATTGATTCGGGTCAAAATGACCCTAAGGCAACACAAGGGTTAAATTTGCACGGCATTTTTTTTTAACCCTGTGGTTTCCTGCTTCCAGATCATCCTGATGGGTACCCCCATCCTCCGAGAGGAGAACGCCCTGCGCTCCAGCGATGTGGCCATGTTCCAGGACCACCCGTGCTCCCGGAAGCCGTGCCACAACGGCGGCCGCTGCAGGCCCTCGCTGGACGCCTACGAGTGCCTCTGCCTCAACGGCTTCCGAGGGGAGCGCTGTGAGAACGGTGAGGAGCTCGCCTCGTCCATTCCCTTTAGCCAGCCGGTACCCTTTCTTTTTCTTTTGCGAGTCGGCAGTTATGAAAGTGATGAAACGCGTCAGCTAAATATTCATGAAATGATCTTTTTCCCCTCCCGCCCTCCCCGGGGAGTTGCACATCCATTTCATCATCATCATCATCCTCCCGTCACCCTGCCAGACATATATTCACCGCGGCCTGATCTCTCCTACGCACTCGCTCGCCGCCTCCGCCATTAACCTTGTGCGTGTGGCCGGCTGTCCCTTTCACGTTAATTAAAACTACAGAACCCCCCCCCCCCACCCACACCCCCATCAGCCCTCCCACCCCCACCCCATTTGCCCACGCTCCGTTGGCCTCGCCTCTGATAGCTGAACCCTCTCGTCTTATAGATTTGTGTGATCTCATCCCCTGAAAAAGAAAATCCTCTCTCCCCCTCCTCCCCCTCTCCTTCCTCCTCCACAGCCGTCTACGAGAAGGCCGCCGGAGAGACCGAGGCCATCGCCTTTGACGGGCGGACGTTCGTTGAGTACCACAACGCGGTCACGAAGAGGTAAGGAAGAGGACGGGTCCTTGCTCGGTCGGACGTTTTAGCCAAATAACCCCCGCGTCCATCCGTCTCCTCCCTCGGGAAGCCGTGGTGACAGCGTTGATGATATCATCGGTGCTGAGGCTCCGGGGCCAACTAGGCACTTGGCGCTAATAGCCCCCCCCCCCCCCCCTTACTCGTCCGTGACAGTCCTGCTTCCACTTTTGACAGGATTTGACTAATTAGCGAGAATCAGTGTTTCGTTCTGAGCGCGCTCAGTTCGCTCCGAGGTCTCCCGCTCGCTCCCGGACGATCAGAGAATACGTGCGTGACTGTGTTATGTCAAAAAAATTATTTTTAAAAATCCCACAAAAAAATAAATTAATAGCTGTAAATGTTTTTTTTTCTTTTTTCGGGTTTTTTTTTTTTAAATGAATGAAACGGCAACCAAACAGAAATAAATGCCTTTAGGCTGCCGATGAGATGTTTGTACTCTTCCATCCATCTACAGGGATGCGCCGGCCAGGTTGGCAATAAACGAAACAAAAAAATGTTGATGTGACTAACCTGTGGGGGGGGGGGGGGGCGTGAAGCATCCGGCTGTGTCTCGCCGGCCCACAGCTCTTCACACAAACACTCAGGTGTGAGAAGTGGGCCGCAGCCTCACGGCCACTCAGAGAAACAGCTGGCTGGAGAAACTCCAGCACTACGTGTCACATTGTGTGTGTGTGTGTGTGTGTGTGTGTGTGTGTGTGTGTGTGTGTGTGTGTGTGTGTGTGTGTGTGTGTGTGTGTGTGTGTGTGTGTGTGTGTGTGTGTGTGTGTGTGTGTGTGTGTGTGTGTGTGTGTGTGTGTGTGTGTGTGTGTGTGTCCTTTGCCCTTTGTCCGTGACCTCAGCGTTCCAGATGTTTGACCTCTCTGTCCTGTCCTTCAGTCTGTCGTTGTCCACACACACGTGTGCCGTCTCACATGAATGTCCTTCGCTGTCTTCCCCTTTTCACTCAAGCCAACTGACCAATGAGATTCCAGAGTAAGTAGACGTTAAAGCCCGGGTCTTCGCCCACCTTCAAATCCAGCCCAACTAACCACCCCCCCCCCCACCCCGATAAACAACCAAGCCATTTTTTGATAGTTAACCCAATTGAAAAAGATTAAAGTACATTCAGTTTCCAGTCATAATTTCCGCACCGAAGATCATCTTTTACCGTTTACAGTCCTATTTTATATTCAAGCTCCATATCCATGATTTAATTTGACAGATTCCATTACCCGAAATACGTTTTGCAGTGCCATTAGATCCCTCGCTTCTTTTTCTTCTTCTTCTCCTTCTTCTTCTTCCTGTGCAAAGGGAAGCATGAATGCGTGCATGATGAGCCTCGTGCTCGAGCCCCTCGGAGGAGAAATGAACTGCTGTACGAAGAATGTGCATCATCTCCACGCATGCTTGGAGCTCGAGTCGGAAGACAAATGAATTGCCGTGCACTTTATACGCTGAATCTGTTGTGTGTGTGTGTGTGGGGGGGGGGGGGGGGGGAATGAACGAGACCCCTTGAAGAAGCTGGAAGAGGGGGGTGTACTTAACGCCCCTTAACCTAGTTGCTGGTTGCCCTCGCTCACAATTTAGTTGTTAAGGGGTTTTCTTCCAGCTCATTAGCTTGGTAAGTAAGAGACAACAACAACAACAACAAGGAGACAATGCCGAAGTCAGCTGAAATGAAGCCGACTGGAAGTCCGGTCCACGCCGGTCATCTCGTGTTTCGGCCTCCAGAGAGGCAGCGACACGTCCATCGCATATTTGTCTCCCTTTTGCGGATTAGACCTCCGATTGAGATCTCTCTCTCTCTTATTTTTTTTCTCTCCGCAGCGTGTAAACGCGGGGCATCAACCTTAAGGGGGGGGGGGGGGGGTCCTTGGAGCCAGACTGTCAAAAAAGTGTAATGAATGTCACATTCACGAAGAGCCACGATGAGTGCGGCTCGAAGCGAAGCGGCGGCGGCGCTCTGGGGGGCGTGCCGATCAATTCGCAGTGATTTGATTCTTGAGTTATTTATTTATTGTAAAAGGGAATGAAATAAAAAATCTCAGAGAGAGGAAGAGAGAGAGAGAGAGAGAGACGTTAAGAGGCGGGTGAGGCCAGCGTGTCAAGCGCTCACCTTGGGTTAATGTCGCCGTTAATGTCCCCCCCCCCCCCCCGCCTTCTGCCCCCCACACATCTGAAAGCTCCGGGGGGTCGATTGCAGCTCGAGCCTCATTACTGCAGCGACAGGTCAGATCTGGCCGTGACACGGCGCTTTGACCTCCATCTTTTTATTCCGACAATTGGCCAATTTCTTCTTATCCGCCGGGCCGTCCCTCCTCCGGCCGGCCGGTAATGGCCGTAAATAAAGAATACAGAGTCTTTCACCGGACGCTGACCGCGAGTGTACTTCACCTTGACGGCTCACACACACACACACGGAAACAACGTGCCTCATCCCAGGGGCATCGTGGCGCATTAGTCACCCGTCCTGATCCGACTCGTTCCCCTCGAGCAGCTCCTCCTCGTGGGGCGATCGGGGGGGGGCTCGGCGACTCACTTCCTCTCGGCGACTCACTTCCTGTGGTCGCGCGCGAGCGGCAGCCGTTGAGTTTGTGCTCTTTGCAGCTCCGGGTCCAAAACCCCAGACCTTAAGTGAGTCTCCCAGTGGGCTCACAACATCCTCCCCCCCCCCCCCCTCTTTCCTCCTCTCCTCCTGGCCTTGTGCGCTTACACTGCATGCCATTGACTGTCTCTCCCCCCCCCCCCACCCCCCCTGCTCCCTTTTAAGTCCTGAGTCTCTGGAGAACCCATCTGACCAGAGGTGAGTCTCTCAAAAAGCTTTTTAGATCTTTTGGTACCGTCCGCCCGCCTCCTCCTCATCCTCCTCCTCATCCTCCTCCTCATCCTCCACCTCCTCTCCAGACAAACCCCCCAGGAGACAAAAAACACTGTTTCCATTATTGTGATAGTTAGTCACAAAGACGCTCGGCTTCAATTCATTCTGAAGTTCAGAGCTGCACATAAACGGAGCTGCAGACCTCTTTGCGATGGCTTTTTATTATTATTATTATTATTATTATGATCTACTGCCACCTGGAGTCAGAGGACAGCACGAATTATTTGAAAACGTGTAAGAAGTAGATCTAGAAGTAGACTGATCCATCATCTCATGTTTCACAGTCTCTGTGGAGCTGCGTTTCTCTCTCTCTCTCTCTCTCTCTCTCTCTCTCTCTCTCTGGAGGAAAAGAATGATTTCCTTGAATCAAATTTTTCTTCTTCTTCATGTTTACCTCGGCGGATTGAGTTCATCAGGGGTGTGGGGGGGGGGGGGGGGTCAAAGCCTCCGAACTAAAGCATGTCTTTTTTGAAAACTTGACCCCCCCCCCCCCACACCAGCAGCTTCCACAACATAAAACACATCTCACTGCGTGCGCCCGACATTATTTTATTTTTTTTCCGGATTCTTGCTCGTTAATGAAAAGAGAAAAATCCCTCGGAGAGAAAATGAGTGACCGCTTCTTACGCCTGAGGAGAAGTCCCTGTACTCCTTTTCTCCCCCCCCCCCCCCCTCCTCCTCCTCTTCCTCCCATTTCCTGTCCTGTGTGTCCTCCCATGAGCCTCTTGGTTTGCTGTGCTGACTCCTTTGTCTTGTTTGTCTGTCTTGTCTAATCTTGGTCTCCAGCTCTTTGCTGCTGTTTTGTGTGTTTTGTATGTGTGTGTGTTTTTTTTTAACCCTTGTGTCATTGGTTCTTTGTCGTATGTGTCCTCACCTTGTCTTGGTCTTTGTGTCTAAAATACCCTTTGAAGAAGGGGGAAGTAGATCCATTTGGCAGATGTGCACACAATGCACAGGTGGTGATTGATTGACCGTGCACACACACACACACACACACAAGTAAACTGAGGGGGTGATCCTCTGGATGTCGACCATATCGCTGCTGAGACCACGAGGACTTTGTAGGTGTGTTTCTGTCGTACGGTGTGTCCCGAGTCTCTGCATCCACTTCACCGGTGATCAGCTGCCTGAACAACACACACACACACACACACACACACACACAGGACCCGGGTCCAGAGACCAGAGGCCTCTCTCTTCTCGGATGACCCGCTCGTGTGTGTTTCTGACGTGTGTGTTTCTGTCGCCTCCCAGCGAGAAGGCCCTGCTGGTGAACAAGTTTGAGCTGAGCGTGCGGACCGAGGCGACCCAGGGCCTGGTGCTGTGGAGCGGGAAGGGCGTGGAGCGCTCCGACTACATCGCCCTGGCCATCGTGGACGGACGCGTCCAGATGACCTACGACCTGGGCTCCAAGCCCGTGGTGTTGCGCTCCTCGGTGCGCGTCGACACCAACCGCTGGATACGCATCAAGGCCAGCAGGTGAGGAGGGGGGGGAGCCCAGAACAACACATTTGTGGTTGGAAGAATGATGTAATACACAGCGCTGGGCCATCTGTGTCTGATTTAGAGTAGAATATATCAAATGAATTTCATGAACTCACATTTATATTTAATTGAATATTTGTTAAATCACTTTTTTAAGGATTTTTTGAATGGATGCTCGTTTTAAATTGATTTAGAAGAATCTCACATACCCCCAGGGGTACACGTGCCCCTATTTGAGAACCTCTGCACTACAGTATAGCATACATCGATCTTATTCGATCACACGGAATCAGCTGAAATATTGAAGTTCATTCCCATCAAAGGAAATCACAACCAATCAAATGCTACTTCAGCCTCGACGACGTTTGTTTTCTACGGCGGCGCGTACGGAGAATAAATAACCCTCGAATTAGACGAGGTTTTTAATTTGGATAATCATTTCAGATGTAAAGAAAAGAAAAAAAAAGGGGAAAGGGAAGCAAAACATGCGATACTTTCTTTGCCACGCGCCGATGTCACGCTAATGGATTCCTTCATTAGGAACGGATTAACTGCTCGAGCTTCGAGAATGACCCACTTAACACCCTCCACGCGCTCTCTGCTTCAGCCGGCGAACATGCGCTGGGACTGTGGAAGTAGTTTGTGTGTGTGTGTGTGTGTGGGGGGCGGGGGGTAGTACATGCGGGGTAGTAGGGATAATTAGGTCGGCTTCGCAAGAATAATCGATCCTCAAGGAGAAAGCACGCCGCGTCGGCTTTCAAACGTCCCAATCCCCGGGGTGTATGGAGAGACCACCTGAGGTGCTGGGAGATGACAGCTGTGTGTGTGTGTGTGTTTAATGACACTCTATCTCTCTCTCTCTGTGTGTCGGGAAAGCCACTTTAGTGGGGAAGCATTGCCCCACAGTCGTCTCTAATTCACGCCACGCGTTCACCGATAATGAACGGCGCTGCCGTCGGCATCTGTTCGCTTGGAGCGGTTGTTGCGAGCGCTTAGTGAGCTGGCGGCGCGTCAGAGCGCCCGCCATTTCACAGCTATTCATTTTGACGTGCGGGCGTCCAAAAACGACTTTTCTCACTCTCTCTCTCTCTCTCTGTCTCTCCCCAGAGCGCTCAGAGACGGCTCTCTACAGGTCGGCAACGAGGCGGCCGTAACGGGGTCATCGCCTTTGGCAGCGACGCAGCTGGACACGGACGGAGCCCTGTGGTTGGGTAGGTGCCCACACATGAAAATATAGAATAAAAACATATATATAAATATAGTAGAACATTTGAAATGAGTCCATACAGCACATGGAGTCAAGGGGATGCTTGCAGTCCGGTACTACTCTTCCATCCCACTGGCTTCTGAGAAGGCTGCAAAATAAAATCCAAAAAAAGAGCTCATGAGCTCATTGGCATTGCAGAGAGCAGAGTCCACAGGGGGAAACGAATATACTGCAGTTTGGACAAAAGAAGAAAAAAAAGGTCCAAGCCTATTCAGGTATTGAGTTGAGAAATGAAAAGCTATCTCACTCATTCAAAAGTGGCTCGCTCCCCTGAATTGAAAATGAACCAAAGTCGGCCCCGTTATCTAGCTCCTCAATTTAGTCTGAACTCAGCTCAGGGAATTATTATTATTTATTTTCTTTCAGAACACGTGAGACAGAGCGGCTTAACTTTCCAACTTTCCTTTTTAAAATACGAGTGTGGGGGGGTTTAAAATACTGGTTTGAGGGATAGGAAGACGCAGCCGGAGTGACATTTAAAGAGGCATGTTGAGCATATATAGCAGTGTGACACACACACACACACACACACACACAGGGAGGCAGTGCAGTGGAACAGGTGCTGGGCGAGCCCCACAGCAAGAATACATAATCCTCACACAAGCCCTCCCGTGGAGAGCCCTGCTCCTCTTTTAATCCCCCCCCCCACCCCCCCTCACTGTTCATCATTAATTCATCTGTAACTTGCATGAAATTAGCCCCGTCGATCGCCGATTATGAGGCGCTCAATCCGATTGAAGGGGCGGGACAGAAGATGTAAAAGGGAGGGCGGGGACGAGAGAGAGAGAGAGAGAGAGAGAGAGAGAGAGAGAGAGAGAGAGATCAAACACTCGGGTCAGCCGCTCCCAGTAAGAAGACGCCTCATGGAATCCTGAATAAAGATTTTGTTTCCATGCTGATTTATTGAGAAAGACACTAATGACTTCTTTGGGTGTGCTGCCTTAAACTAGGAGCTCAAAACACCATCAAAAGGGGGGAAATGGAGGCAGCCACACACCCAGCAATTAGGTCATCCAGCCTCCACTAAAAGGACGTCGGTTTGAATTTTGTTCCTTCCAAAAGAGCTTTGCGTGATTTTAAATAGAAATAACAAAAAGTGCGGGGAAGTTGAAGCAAAGTGGGAAGTACAAGAGCGGCTGAGACGTTTGCTTTAAAGGACAAATCCGTGATATCTTCCTCTTTAGAAATGTCCTTTTTTTTCTTCCTTTTTTTCTCCTGTAACTTTTTGCGACTGATAGATGAACCCGTACGACTTCATTCACAACCGGTTCACAAAGCAATTCAAAGACTCATTTGGACAAACGGTGAACGTCCTTCGCTCACGTGTCGAGCCACAAAGCTCCTCCCCCTCCCCCACAGTGGGACTATTTCTTTGAAGTTTTTAAGTTGGGTGATTTTGATCACTTTTTTTTTTTCTACACACACACAGATTCCATGTCCCTTGGTTTGTTTTGAGAAGTGTGTGTGCGTGAGTGTGTGCGTGTGTGTGTGTGTGTGGGCTCTCTGCCTATTTGATCACGGCGCTTTTTTGACAAATAGTGTCAACCTGTCGCGTACGTCCGCTGGCGTCACCGTGTTAAAAATAAAACAAAATAAACAATTAAAACACAAAGCCTGACAACAACAAAAAAAACAGAGATACCTCTCTTGTTATTCTCGCCCCCCAACATATTTCCGGTACGGCCTTTTGACGGCATTCAAAAAGATCCGATTTGTTGTGAAATCCACAACTTTATCCTGGCGTGTGATCTTTAAAAGGAAGGTGAGCTCACTCGTCATGTACAACTGAGAGGTAAACAAGTGTGTAAAGTCATGAGAGGACGGTCTGATCAAACACTGCTACTGGTTTATTATGGGAAACGTAGGAACTAGCCTCGTTGGAACACCCTGTTCTGTGTCTCCTATGTTCCGTGTCTCCTATGTCTCCTCTGTGTCTCCTCTGTCTTGATTGTTTAATTCCCTGCACCTGCCCTCAGCCACTCTTGTCTCGTTACTGTCTGATGTCGTACACCTGTGTTTCCCCCCTATATATTGTGTCAGTCTTTCCCTTGTCTGCTGTCGGATTGTCGTCTCTAGTTCCGTGTCCTTTTCCCGTCGGTGTTCCTGGTTCTGCCTGTTGACCCTGCCTGCCTTGAACCTGGATTCTCTGCCTGCCCCTTTTGGACCTTTTTTATTGTAAACTGTTTTGCCTCATTAAAGAGTGCTTTTTTTGTCATTCATATTGCATCCAGCCTGTCTCTCTGCGCCTGAGTCTCACCCCGTCACTAGAACCTGACACTAGTGGGTGCCGGACCAACGGCCCTTAAAGAGACAGTCGCCCCTTGAGGGCTCAGCCCCTCGGCGGCGTGTGGAGGCGTGTCCTTGCATTGACCTCTGTCTCCGTCTCCCCTCAGGCGGTCTGGAGGAGCTGGCGGTGGCCCGCCGGTTGCCCAAGGCCTACAGCACCAGCTTCATCGGCTGCATCAAGGACGTGGTGGTGGACGGCGTGGAGCTCCACCTGGTGGAGGACGCCTTAAACAGCCCCAACATATTACACTGCTCCGCCGCCAAATAAACCAGCAGAGACAGAATATATTGAGAGAAACGGAGAAGAGAAAAAAACACCCCAGAAAACACTCCCACTCGCTCCCTCCATAGCGCCCATGTCTCCTGCTGTAATTATTTTCTATTTTTGTATACTTTTCATTGCTTTTTATATGGAAAGAGAGTGAATGTTTTAATTTTTTTGGGGGAATATATTTTGTTCTTTTTTGTGTTCTTTTCTCATTTTGTTGTTGTTGAAATCTGTACCTCCATAAACAGAAACACACTTTTTCTTTATTTTTTCTTAATGTCCCCTGGCCCCTCCATCTTTTTTTTTTTTAAACGCAGGCATCTCTGTGAGGAGAAAAATAAAATTTAAAAAAAAGAGATTTTAATCTCTTTCTGTTTTGTTGTATTAAAACAAACGCAAAGAAGAAGAAGAAAACGCCTGTTCCTTTTTCTCGCTCATTACTTGAACACTGGTGGACCTCGCCGATGATCTCTGGCTACTGCCTTGTCTTGGTACCATATATATATATATATATATATCGTCACATTCCCCAAGCATGGCCTATACACCCGTGAGTACATAGACCCCCTCCTCCTCCTCCTCCAACACGTGGGAGCTGCACTCGGTGGCGGCGGCGGCTCTTTGATGCCGCAGCCAGCTGGCATCTCCAGCTAAGAAACTCTGCAATCAGCCCCCGCTTGCCCGCTGTATTTTTTCCTAATGGGACTTTTCAGATATCAGTCAAGCTGCTACAGTGAGAAAGTACACAGTCAGAACCACTCCATCAACCATCATCCCCCATCTCACAGCGCCGACACACAAAAAAAGAAGAAGAAAAAAAAACCTCTCCTCTCAATCTGAATCCCATCAGAGCCTTTAGTTTTGAAATACGACTCGCTTTCCACTGCAAGCCGACATGACGGAGAGACGACTCGCATATCATCGGTCATAAGTCAAAACATGAATACATGTTATAAATATAGAGTATATAAATAATACCTGAGACTGTGAATATGTAAGATGGGTTCTCATGTACTATTGTGCGTTCTGTTTTTACAACCCGCAGATGTAATTAATGATGACCACTATAAATGCATGCACTTCTGCAGTGTTGGTTTGGGATCTGGTTTGTTTTTATTTGACATTTTGTTCCCAAAAATTTTTTTATTCTAATTTGTATAATTGTCACAGTTTTGGGGGGTTTGTTTGTTTAGTTGTTTCATCGAATTTTGTTTTGTTTTTGTTGCAATGACTATAAAAAAAGAGTCCTTTTTTCCCCCTCTTTATTTCTACCGATGTGATTTCAAGAAACTACAGAGTTCGGAATAATGTTTTATATTCCTTCATTCCCTGTGTCTTTCTATATTTTCTTGTTTCTTGGGAGCGGTTAGTTTCTGCTGGACTTCTGCAGCTTGAGAGGAAGTCGTTACCACATCTGACCTTAAGGAGGTGCTGAAAGCAAAGACTGAAGGAGAAGAAAAAAGGACAGACAGAAAGGAGGCGAGGAGAAATCTAATCACAGGGGTGGAGGGTGGTGGTGGTGGGGGGGGGGGACGTCCTGTCAAACAACAAGCAGTCGTCAAACACAAACTAACAACAAAAACACTCTGCCCGAGACGTCATTTAATTTCTCCTATTTGACCTCGGAGCATTCCTGGAGGAGTCTTTATTTTCTTTCTTTTGGCTGTAGAGAGAAATAGAGAGAGAGAGAGAGACTGTGACGTTGTTGTGACCTGTCGAAGCCATAACAGCCGCAACAATGGGGGGGGGGGGGATGCATAATCCCACAGTGAGAGTGAACATGTGTTTGTGGTGCGAGTCGGTGAACTGATGCAAACGCCGAGTCGTCATGAACCCCGATGAGCGTCGATGACCGACTGAAGGACACGTGTTTTGATACGAGAGCTTTGGCAATATTCTGAGACTGAGATCAGGCCCGTTCGTGGTTATAGTATCAAATGGTCTTGTGCTGTTTTTATTCTTTTCATTTTCTTTCCTCCTTAAGTTCTTGACTATTGTTTTCCTTCCTTAAATCATCCAAAACAATCCTGTTTTTTTTTTTGTACAGCCCTGCAATTTCTAAGTGTAAATTTAGCAATTTGTGTTTTTACCTGTGGAGGTTTATGTTTTTAGTAAGATACACTGGATACACATGTCTGATACCCCACCCACCCCCACCCCCACGCACATGGGGGGAGGGAAGGCCCTGAAGCTACCGTACCGTGTTGTGTCATCACGCTCCCGAGCATCCACCCTGGACTGGGGGTGGGGGGCGGGGGGGAGACCCGTTTCCTGGTGTCACCCCCTCCCCCTAAAAAAAAAAAAGACGCGTTTAAATTCCAGCACTTACCCGTACAAACCCTTAAGATCGGTCTTACTTTTCTTTGGATTTGATGCATTCAGGTGGTGACGCTTCCCCCGTGTATTTGGACGGACTCGCGGACCATCCAGACGGTGGCATTGTGTGGGGTCGGGTGGGAACTATTTGCCTTAATAATAATAATAATAATAATAATAACAACATGTTTTAATAAACGGTCACCCAGACTCTGAGCAGGTGACAGACGTCATCCATATAACCGTTTCCTTATTTTAGCCAGTGTATTAGCCTCATCCCCATAATGTAAAGGAGTAATACATAATAATAATTATATTAGTAATAATGCCTCATACACAAAAAAAAAGAAAATCCCAGGGGGCCTCTGCGAATGTCCCCTCTGGCTTTTTACAAAAAATCTTCTATTTACTGTTTTTTGAATCAGATTTCTGTTCCTTATTTATGTCTACATGTGGATTACCCTCCATGTCGGGCCTCTGTAAACTACTGTCTGACCTCCTCAAAGGGCAGTGCGCCGAGTAAGAGTGGCATGACCTGAACATTACTAACTTTATGACCTTTGTCTTGTGTTCCTACCACCATGAAATAAAACGTCAACCAATGGAGCCTCTCGTTGTCTGCCGCCTCTGATTTCGCCGTCGTCCGGGAGTTGATTCGCTTGACGCTGATTCTCTCCACGCACGATGTTCTGTGTTTTCAGAATTGTCAACCAATCCTGTTTTTTGGGGTTCGGGGACTATTTTTTTTAGATGTGGACTAATTAATTTCTCCGCGATAATATGATAATGATTTTCTCGTTTGCACACACCCCATGCAACTTTTTCTGCAGTGTGAAGTCATCTCTAAGTCCCATTTGTTTCATTTTGGTGAATGTATCGACCATTTTATTCATATATTTCACTGCTTTTGTGAACGCAAGACTTTTGGTAAACCAATTTCAAAAACCAACACAGTTCGTCCACATGAGTAAAGGTATATTTTCAATTCAGTTTATTTTGTATAGCCCATTCTCACAAATCACAAATTTTCCTCAATGGGCTTTACAATCTGTACACAAAGACTTCCCAGACCTTTGACCTCACATCGGATCAGGAAAAACTCCCAAAAAATAGAAAAAAAACTTTCACAGGGAAAAAAGGGAAGAAACCATCAGGAGAGCAACAGAGGAGGATCCCTCTCCAGGATGGACAGAAGCAATATATGTGATGTGAACAGAAGGAAGCATTACAGAGTTACAACACATTCAATGAGTATGACTATGAATAGAGATATGACAAGAGATATGAAGAATTTAAAAAAATCAAACTTACTTTTTCAGCTTTATTGCCATATTATCTCTTTACCCTTATGCCTTAGGACACGTGTGCCTCATTCAGTGCGTTTACATGCATTCGAATAACTGGCTTAGTCGGACTGAAATCGAATTATCCGTTTCATGTAAACACCTTTGTTCGACTATGTGCGGTCCGACTACGATCCGATTAACACCCCTGGATAACTCGATCCGATCCGGTTGATAATTCGATACTATATAGAGAGCTGAGATTGTTCTGCAATTTCTTAAGTAAAACACATGGGTATGTGCCATATGCAAGTGCCTTTAAAAGGTGAATTTTAGAAATTGTGTAAAATCGAGAAAAAGGCCTCAGACCCCAAAGGTTAACCACCCATTCGGTGTGGTTTGAGTAGAACTCAGGATGGTGGACGTGCTAGTGACTCAAAACTAAGCTGCAGTGCTTAAAGTTGAGCCTAACATTTGTATTCTTGATTTTGGAAATTGTGGTTCATAAAATGTTTTTTTACTCAAGGCCCGCTTCCCAGCTTTTCACCGGAGCTTTCGAACATGCTGGAGAAGAATGTGAAATGACAAGAGGCCACGATAAACTGCATACCTCCAGGTTCAGATAGTTGAAATCACAGCCATGAACTACACTTGAATTCACACTGTGAACTTCAGACTTAAGTGTGGTATCTACGAGCAGTAATGCAATATAAATATTCATAACTATGTTTTCCTTAGTGTATAACCCACCTGGAACTAACTGTGTTCCTGCGGCAGCCCAGGACGGATAAACCCTCCACTGCACCTTTTAAAGCTATTCAAGAAATGCTTCCGCTCTCCTTCTGATGGGAAGAATACACAAACTTTTTCAATTCAAGTCTCAGCACATCAAAAAAACAATATTTCGGACTGAAATTTACTTCTTATTATTCAAATCACCTTCAGCAGTCTGCGGAGTGCCAGCTCCTGCTAATTGAAAGCCTGGAATTCAAGAGATAAAAACAACAACAACCAGTGCACATCCATCATTCAGTACATCCCAACTCATTAGACGTGAAATATGAATGAGATGAATGTATTCCTTGCTCGAGAAGGACGCCGCATGCACTCTGTTAAAACTACCTGAAACGGTGTAAAGGAAGTGGCATCACTCAGCCACGGATCTTGTTAGACCTTAGTGCTGCATTCGACACCATTGACCATGACATCCTGTTACAGAGACTGGAGCAGTCGATTGGCATTTCAGGCACGGCACTAATTTGGTTTAAATCCTATTTATCAGATCGATCTCAGTTTGTATTTGTAAACGATGACGCCTCGATAACCACCAACGTTAATCACGGAGTTCCACAAGGTTCTGTGCTTGGACCAATTTTATTTACCTTATACATGCTTCCTTTGGGCAATATTATCAGGAAACACTCCATAAACTTTCATTGTTATGCAGATGACACTCAACTATATTTATCGATAAAACCAGAGGAGAGCAACCAACTCTGTAAAATTCAAGCATGTCTTAAAGACATAAAAACATGGATGACCTGCAACTTCTTGATGTTAAACTCAGACAAAACCGAAGTAATTTTAATCGGCCCTGAGCACCTCAGAGATCAATTATCTGGTGATGTGGATTCTGTAGACGGCATTGCCCTGGCATCCAACACCACTGTAAAGAATCTTGGCGTTATCTTTGATCGGGACTTGTCCTTTAACTCCCACGTAAAGCAAATCTCAAGGACTGCATTCTTTCATCTACGTAATATTTCAAAAATCAGGCACATCTTGTCTCAATAAGATGCAGAAAAATTGGTTCACGTTCGTTACTTGAGACTGGATTACTGCAACTCCTTATTAGCAGGCTGCTCTAATAAATCTCTTAGGTCTCTCCAGTTGATCCAGAATGCTGCAGCTCGTGTTCTCACTAAAACTAAGAAAAGAGATCACATCACTCCTGCACTAGCTGCTCTGCACTGGCTCCCAGTAAAATCAAGAATCACTTTTAAAATTCTTCTCTTAACCTACAAAGCCTTGATTGGTGATGCTCCATCATATCTTAAGGAGCTTGTCGTACCATATTGCCCCACTAGAGAGCTACGCTCACTAAATGCGGGACTACTTGTAGTTCCTAGAGTCTTAAAAAGTAGAATGGGAGCCAGAGCCTTTAGTTATCAAGCTCCTCTTTTATGGAACCAGCTTCCAATTTCAGTCCGGGAGGCAGACACAGTCACCTCGTTTAAGAGTAGACTTAAGACCTTCCTCTTTGACAGAGCTTATAGTTAGGGCTGAATCAGGTTTGCCCTGGTCCAGCCCCTTGATATGCTGCTATAGGCTTATAGCTGCGGGGGACGTTTTAGGATGCACTGAGTACCTATCTCCTCTTTTTCCTCTCCTTAAGGATGAATTTTCATCTCACAATCACACGTTACTAACTCTGCTTTCTCCCGGAAGTCCTTTTGACTTTACGTCTCATGGGGTCATCGGACCCTATGAGACGGCATAGATCCTATCTGCCTGATGGATCGTCTGGGTCGTGGAATTCCTGCTCATGACTACGCCACTGTCCTGTTGAGACTCCGCCCTCCTCCTCCCCACCGCCATCTGCCTGATGGATCGTGGAGGTCTCCATCGTGGAATATGCCTACTATGAACTATTCATACACTCTGTCATATTCATTGAATGTATTTTAACTCTAAATCTGTCCTTCTGTACACATTACATCTATTGCATCTGTCCATCCTAGGAGAGGGATCCTCCTCTGTTGCTCTCCTCCAGGTTTCTTCCCTTTTTTTCCCCCTGAAGGGTTATTTGGGAGTTTTTCCTGGTCCGATGTGAGGTTTTGGGGCAGGGATGTCTATGTGTACAGATTGTAAAGCACTCCGAGACAAATTTGTAATTTGTGAAATTGGGCTATACAAATAAACTGAATTGAATTGAATTGAATCCCATGTGGGACAAAGTTAATGAGCAGGAAGTAGTTTGATTTTAAGTGTTTTTTGTTGAAACTACACTACCGTTCAAAAGTTTGGGGTCATCCAGACAATTTCGTGTCTTCCATGAAAACTCACTTTTATTTATCAAATGAATTGAAAATTTAATAGAAAATATAGTCAAGACATTGACAAGGTTAGAAATAATGATTAATATTTGAAGTATTAATTTTGTTCTTCAAACTTCAAGCTCAAAGGAAGGCCAGTTGTATAGCTTATATCACCAGCATAACTGTTTTCAGCTGTGCTAACATAATTGCACAAGGGTTTTCTAATCAGATATTAGTCGTCTAAGGTGATTAGCAAACACAATGTACCATTAGAACACTGGAGTGATAGTTGATGGAAATGGGCCTCTATACACCTCTGGAGATATTTCATTAGAAACCAGACGTTTCCACCTAGAATAGTCATTTACCACATTAACAATGTATAGTGTGTATTTTTGATTAATGTTATCTTTATTGAAAAAACAGTGCTTTTCTTTGAAAAATAAAGACATTTCTAAGTGACCCCAAACTTTTGAACGGTAGTGTACATACGGGACACATCGCTGCTCGGGGCTCAGCTATGTTTGATGAGAGATGCTGCGGCAGGAGGAGGAGCTTCAGAGGCAGCCGGAAAAAGATGTCGTTTTTTTTTTATAAACACGCACGTTGGGGAGTTTGCTCAAAGGTCAAAGTGGAGTTATGAATTATGCAATGAACGCAGGGGCCTCTCGGGAGGAAATTTCACCGCAGCTACCAAACCTGAGCCAAACACGGACGCCGGAGTCGGCGGCGACATCATGCGTTGAAGTAGTAATTATGACTTTTCTTTTTTTTTTAGAAAGAAATCCATTTCATGAACTTCTCGGAGAGCTTTTCCAAATCAAATGTTGAGACGGTTACTGCACCAAAGTAAAACAAAGACTCACCCTGGATGCGTTTCACCCCCTCTTCTCGTGTGAGACACAGTTCCTCTCTCACGGCGCTTCATGTCCCCGCGGTAATAAAAGTTATTTCTCTCTGACAAGGCCCCAGCTGTCCAGCTGCGTCGCTCTCAGTATAAGTCCTCTTTGTTTTCACTTTTTCGATTTTTTTTCTTCTTCTTCTTCCAAATGTGGATGGGCCGATTTGCAAGTCTCAAGACAACAACAACAAAAAGAGGTCAAAGGTCAAACGCCAAGAAGGAAGCAGCCACCTCGGGGTAGATGGGACATCCTGGTTTACATTCCCCTGGGTGGGGAAACCAGGCTTTGTGCTCTTGAGTATTTGTGTCCGTCCCCCCCCCCCCCCCCCCCCCAGACTCAACAGGACATCAGTCTGCAGGGGGGACTGATCTTTCATCTAGTTAAAAATAAAACAAAAAAATCAAGGAATTAGTCTAATTTCTGTACGCGGTGAAAATGAGTATATTTACTGCTGTGGCGCCAGCGTCGTCTTTTCAAATAAACGTGTGTGGAACACTTGGATAATATATTCAGAACAATCAAATAAATAAAGTGATGCATTGGAAATACTCGGCCAAACCAAAGTAAAGGTCTCAGCGTCCCCCTCGAGGTGATGTCGCTTCGCTCTGTTCCCAAAAGGCCGCTTCACCTCAAGCAACAGCTTCGGGATTAAATTCATTGCATTATTTCTCCATTGCAGTCAAAGGGGACCATGTTTAATGGCCACAATTACAATGTTTAAGGTCACGACTTCTCGGAATCCCACTCCCGAACACAACAACAACAACACAAACAAACAGCTCGGTTGACCTTATTTTCTCAAACATGTGCAGGAGCCAAAGTGAGCCAATTGGCCCTAAGTTATCTCCTCAAATTGGGGGCCTGTCAGCTCGGCCCTGAAATAGTTTCCCATCGTCCACTCAAAGTGGTATTTCAACCAACCGATAAATAAATGGTAATGACTTTGTTCTTTCGAGTGCCTCAGTCTTGAATCAATCACGCTTAGTCGTAAACACCTAATGTGCACTCAGCGTTCTCCCAATAGTCGGCCACTTCTCACCCTGCTCATCAATGTTCTGCTTTGTATCGATCGGAGACTAATGCCCTCCCCGGTGTGCGCCGCCATTGTTTTTAACTGCTCATGAGGCCCCCCCCCCGAACAATGAACCCTGTACGTTGAAACCTTGACATCCTGCCTGGAGCGCCCTTTCATCTGGCAGAGAGAAAGAAAACGTCTGTACTCTGGCAACAGGAAGCGCCGGCGGAGAGAAGAAACTCCCTCTCCATCATCTCGGCGTTTGGTTTTTGGCGTGCGCGGCTGCAGAGGCGCTCTGGGGTCAAACAGTGGAAAAAGCAAATCCATCGATGTGAAGCCGGTGAGCTCGCAGACAATTGCATAAGCCCATCCATCCCCCAGTAGATTAACCTCCACTGATAACCGCAGGCTGGTGACCTCAATGCTCTCTCTCTCTCTCTCTCTCTCTCTCCACTCTTTCCCACACCACACACAACTCCAGTGCCCGGGAGACTTTCCCAATCATGAGGGTATAACACTGAAGGAGGTATAGAGACCTGCCTTATATTTCAGAGGACAGTAGCAGAGCTTTACAATAGCACAATTACAAGTTATTTAATCTTGCATTAATTGGGAGAATAAAATAAATCAATGGGCAAATTGTGAATGATACTGAGAGACAGCCTTTATTTCTCAGTGTTAACGAGATTATCATAGCAAATACAAAAGAAACGTAATGTTTTTGCAACTATATAATCATAGTTGACTTTGAGCATTAAGCAAAGTCCATTATTCTACGTTGCAGCATGGAGAGCAGCTTACAACGATATGGCTTTGGTATATTTTAGCTCCTTCAATAATTAACAGCCATCCAGTGTAAGGTATGCTATTTAGAGGGTGTGGCCTTGTTTTCGGCCTCAATTGTGATGCAGCCAATCGGAGAGGTGGATTTAACGATCTATCTAAGCATGTGTTTTTTTAAAGGGCTCTTATATTAAAAGTGTATAAGGCCTCTGATATTGACTTAGAAATGTGAGGGACTTTTTCAGTGTTTTTAAAGGTGCATCAAGGTAGCAAGGGTGAGTCTGAACGGGACAGGAAAAGAAGCTTGTCGTGCAAAAATAAAAGTCCAAACGTCGCGTTTGACAATATAGGGAAGAGGCTAAACTGGATAGCCTCGGAATTATTCAAACGTTTGAATATATATATATATATATATATCTATATATATATATACATATAATATATTGTAATCAAAAACTGCATTTAATCATTACTTTCTTGTTTTGTTTACTAATATATTTCTTAAATAAATAAAAAATCGGAAAAAAGAGAGACGGAAGTCGGAATGCATGTACAGGCAATATGAATACAAATATATAAAAAAGAAGGTGACATAAACAAGAATGTCTCATAACGGGCGGTCAAATCTACCTCGTTTAAATGAGCCGAGAGACGAGGCGCTCTTGTTTTGAAGGTGCTAACCGGAAGTCGCGTCGGATTGCTCCGCGTAGCAGCACGCGCACTGTTCAACAGATCGCTCTCTCCTCGCAGCGACTCGGCGGAGGCACACAAAAAACAAAAAAAGGGGAACGTTTGTGGACACTTGACAGCTTTCCGAGACTGCTATGACATCTCGCAGGTAAAGTCGACTTTCTTTGACTTATTTTAAAAACTGTCATGAGTCGCTCTGGTTTATACCGGACGGTCTCTGCTGCGCGCGAGCGGCCGGGAGATTGTGAGAGCTAGAACCGAGCTCGAGCCGCCAGCCAAGAAAACAGGGGGCGCCTCAACTTTGTTCGTGCCGCGGGACCTCCGCGACACACGCACTTGACAACTCGTATCCTACGTTTCTCCCCAAATATACTCTTTATAGCTCGTTCCGTCGTGTTAATTATTTAGTTGGTTAAACACAAAATGTATAACTGTGCAACTGTGGTGGAAACGAAAAAGTGGCAACGTTGAAAGCGTTGATAAATATAACGCTGTGTTTTGGTGCTAGCTGCTGCAAAAGTGAAATAAGAGTGGAATATCAAATCCACGTCAGGCTGTTTTTCATGCTTGTTATATTTATATTTTAGTTTTTACATTTGCTCTGTGTGCGGATGCAACGTTATTCTTTATCAGTGATTTATTCCTGAGCTGTGGTCAAATCAGACTTTTTGTTTTGTTTTTGTTTTTGAAGTTTGCAATGTGAACTCCGACTTGTTTATTATGTTCATGCATCGCACACGTTTTGTGTCTCCCTCCCTAATCTAGTGTAATGGGCTCTTTCTTTTTTCCTGTTTCTCTCTTTGTGTCTCTGCATGCTCCAGTGCAGGGCATTGGCTTATGGCTTCCTGTGAATCAGAGAGAGAGAGAAGGCCATTACGTTAAAGTAAATGTATAATACATTCATAAAAAGCGCACCTAACCCTCCTATTACCTTTGGGGGCAATTTGACCCCATTCAATGTTTGACGTCTCTAAAATGATTGACATCATTATTTTTGCTTCATATTTCATGACTTTTCCAAATGTATTGGGGACAACTGGGAAAACATAAAATTCCCATGATGATATGTTTTCAATGTCCTGTACACAACTCGTACGCATCGGTGTTCTTTGGGGTCAATTTGACTCCAGGCTGTTTTTCACTGTGTAAAACATATAAGAACTAGAATGGGCACTCGGTAGAGCGCATACCTTCGCATATCACAAGATTGGGCATTGAATTATGAACATTTTGGCATTAGTTGCATGCCAATTGGACAAAAATGTATCGTGCTATGGTAAAAAAAAGAGTTAGACCTTTCCATGACCTTGACCTTTGACCCGATTGATCCCAAAATCTAATCAAATGGTCCCCGGATAATAACCAATCATCCCACCAAATTTCATGCGATTCAAGAACATTTTGACCTTTGACCTTGACCTTTGACCCGATCGATCCCAAAATCTAGTCAACTGGTCCCCGGATAATAAACAATCATCCCACCAAATCAATACTTTTTTAGATTTGCGAATAACACGCATACAAATAAATAAATAAATAAATACACGGCGATCAAAACATAACCTTCCGGCATTTTCAATGCGAAGGTAAATATCAACCTTATTATTTATTTCAAAGGGCTGTTTAGGTAGTCAACAAACAAACAAAAAGTGACATGTACCTGACGCTCAAACTTGGGAAACAATATTAATTCTAATCATTTTCTGGAGGTTTTAATTGCTGTGGTCAAAAGAGGTAAAAGATGTTAGTACATTTGAAGGTATAACAGGAAGGTTAAGTAATAACCTTAACCCCCCCCCCCCCCCCCCCCCAACACAGTCCCATGTCTCCACATAATGTATTGTGAATGAAATAAGTTACCGAAGCTTAAAAACAATCACTTAAAAACTATACAATAATAGTATAGTTATAAATGTATAATCTATACATCATTCATCATTGTGTGCATATTCCTCACTCCTACATATTATTAACCACATGCACACCTGGGGACCAGTAATGATTTGTAGGTCTCCCTGAAACATTGACCAGCTGAGCTGAAGGTCTGCTCTGCTGAATACCGTGAACACGAGTGGTAGGCATGCACTGTGTGTCCTCGTAAATATCAGTATTTATCATGATTGATTCACATTAATGTCAGCTTTCCTTCAGGGTTTACACAGGGTTCGTACGGTCATGGAAAACCTGGAATGGTCATGGCATTTTAAAATGGTCATTTCCAGGCCTGGAAAAGTCATGGAAAAAACTTAAATCATAAAAGTTTTGGAAAAGTCATGGAAATGTGTTATAATCACATGTTCATTTACGCCGAGTTTGAAATAATTAATATGTTTTTGAAAGGAAAACACTCAAAATCTAAGCCGGCATACGCTCTCATACTATCTGCGCAATTATAATTTTTTCTCGTTGCAAGTGAACGCACCATAAGTGGAAAGTTCGCTGGCCATAGCAACAGGAGCTCAGGAAGCGGTCGGGATAATGTAATTTGTTTCATTTAAGGTGTATAGTATACTTTGTAATTCTCATTGTTTGAATACTACATTTTCAAAAATGTTCATGTAAACACCGAGAGTTCAGTTTGGTCATGGAAATTTGGTTTAAAGTCCTGGAAATCCATTGGTCAACATGTGTAAGAACCCTGTTTACATGACACAGTAAGCCGATATTAAAGTTAGAGTCCATCAACATGTTTGTTTTGGTTCTTTGGCGCTGCATGTGAACACAGACTTTGGGTGCTTTAGTCGTCGCCAACACGTGCGACGACTGTTCTCCTGGCGCCGATTTTCTGCGCAAGGTGACCTCTGAAACGTTGACTCGAGCCGTCGGCTCGTCTTCTGACCGTTTCACGGCTGTCGTGGACTCGAGAAAGACGCAGTGTCGGCAATTCGGGGAGTTTCTAGTCGATACAAACGGCCTCCCAGGCGATGGGGGTGGAAAAGACCGCAGATGTGTGGCGTAGCGCAGGGCGACTGTTGTGCCCTTTTTGCAGGATGCAAATGGTGAAATATATACGGATGTCGACTGATTGGCTGGGACATAAAGGTGATTTCAAAAGGAAACTTAGGGCAGCAATAATCGGAAAGGAAATTATAGTAGATTAGGTTTTTATTTTAGTTATTTAAGGTATTTGGGTATTATTATTTTACTTTTAATGTAAATGTTGTTTTCTAAGTCTAAGTGTTTTTGTGATAATTGATCATGCTGTACTGCATTTTATGTATTTGTATTGTATTGTAATGTTTTTTTGCCTGGACCCCAGGAAGAATAGTCTCCACTAGACTAATGGGGATCCTTAATAAACTAAACTAAACTACATAAAGGGACCTTTCCATAAACTGGGACAAGGCTATTAAAAGCTACTTCTGTGCTTGCCGTCTTGACCGGATGGGGGGGGGGGGGGGGGCTCTCTGTCTCTCCATGGTGATGACATCATCACTCGGACTCCCCGGTTCGGTGAAGGGTTTTGTGGGTCATCGTGACCGAATGGGCGGTCGGGGGGGGGGGCTGGAGTTTCCCAAATTCGTGCTCATTCCGATTGTTGCCCATTGGTTTGTTTCAACGAGTGAGCGCGGCGATGCGCTCGGTACAGTCAGAGGCACTTCACGTCTCTGTTACAAAACGTTCTCCTCTTTTGGTTTTTAAGAGGAGATTCCCCCCCCCCCCCCACACACACACACACAAATCTGTCACTGCAACTCATTTGGAGCAGCCGAGAGCGAGCGGTGAGTCAGTTGCGTCGATAAGCTAACAGGAAAAAAACAGCCCATGTGGAGGAATAAGATAGCGCCCGCCGACGTTTCCAGGAGCGCTCCGACCCGACTGTTCCTCCAGATATACGTGCTTCTGCATTTTCATTCAGACACGAAACAATGAGGACGGCGCATTCGGAGAATCCACATGCGCACGAGCCTAAAGTGCTTTTTAAAAGGTGTGTGTGTGTGTGTGTGTGTGTGTGATTTGGATGAGAAGGTGTGTGTGATTTGGATGAGAAACCTTGCACCGGGATTGCCTCAGTCAATCGACTGAGCCAATTCCACTGAGCCGACCGCCTCCCTAATGCAGGAAGGGGGTGGTGCTGGGGGGGGGGGGGGTGTTGCGAGTTTTGCACCTCATGTAAATACCATCATCAGCTGGGCTAAAAATATCCGAGACATTACCAAAATCCACACCCCGGGCGCTCGTCTACGACCGATATAGCCCGAGCGCAGGCTTCCACGCCGCATGGCGGCTTCTAAGTATTTCACCTTTTGGTGCACCGAGGCCCAGATGGACGCGCTTTAAATAGCCCACCGGGTCTATAGTGAACGCGAGGCCGTTATGTAAGAGGCCGGAGCGGTGGCTGGATGCACACCGGGCCCCGTCTCCCCTCGACCAGCCCAAAGGCCTCGCATGCGTCTCCCCAGCTGCCTGAGACACTCTGGACGTCTCGGAGGAAAACCCAGCTGGTTGAAATCTCTTTTGTCTCTCTCTCTCTCTCTCTCTCTCTCTCTGAATCACTCTCTCTTTTCTCTGTCTCCCTCACTGCCAAAGAGGCGAGATGCCTGTTGGTTGTCAAAGGGAATCCTATTCTTGGAAAGCCCTGAGTCACGCTGGCTCCTTCAGTCATGATCTGGGGAGGGGAGGGAGGATATGGACGTGGTTCTGTGGGGCGGGCATGCTGTTCCGGCCTGTGTTCAAGACGTCACCCAATGGACAGTGACTTCACAGTACTACACAGAAACCGTTTCAGTTGGATCCAAAAGGCTCCGCACAAACTTGTTCATCGATAGCGGCGCCCCGAACGCTCGCAAAGTCTACATCGCCGGCTCGCAACCACCACGTCGGGTTCTACCGAGACTTTCTTAAGTCCGCGATTATGGAGGACTTAAAATTACTTCAGTATAAATAAATAAATACATGAATAAATATCGAAATAAATAAATAAATGTATAAATAAATAAATACAGGAATAAATAAATAGATGCTTAAATAAATGTATAAATAAATAAATACAGGAATAAATAAATAGATGCTTAAATAAATGCTTAAATGTATGAATAAATAAATACAGGAATGAATAAATATAAGTTATAACTCAACAGAACATCATTAAATAAATATATTTCTACATTACTGTCATTTATTTATTTATTCTTGTATTTATTCATCGATAGCGGCACCCCGAACACTCGCAAAGTCTACATCGCCGGCTCGCAACCACCACGTCGGGTTCTATCGAGACTTTCTTAAGTCCGCGATTATGGAGGACTTAAAATGACTTAATTATAAATAAATAAATAAATACATGAATAAATATAGAAATAAACAAATGCTTAAATAAATGTATAAATACAGGAATAAATAAATAGATGCTTAAATAAATGTTTAAATAAATGCTTAAATAAATGTATGAATTCATAAATAAATACAGGAATGAATAAATCTAAGTTATAACTCAACAGAACATCATTAAATAAATATATTTCTACATTCCTGTCATTTATTTATTTATTCTTGTATTTATTCATGCATTTATTTATTTATTTATACTTAAGTCATTTTAAGTTCTCCATAAGCGATGGCCTAAAAGGTTTATCGTCAAACGGGGGGAACGCATTCCGATCCTGCGCCGTGACGACAAAGACGCCCAGATCCACAGGTAATAGTTTGATAACGGCGAAATCTCTCAAAAAAGTATTTCCGTGTGGAAACTACCGAGCAGCACCGTGCAGCCTGAATTTCTTCAGTGACATTTTGAGAATGCGGGTTTCATAATTTCAAAATAATATGTAATTGTTTGATCTGCCCTTTTTACATTTATTTTCAAAAAAATCTACTAAAAAAAAGTGGTCCAATCAAACTACCTGTCCTCTCAGATAGGTCCGCCTTTGTGGTCGTTGTGAGGTTGTTGGGACGATTACACTGCAGTCTAACACTGCCATGCTTTGGCTCTGCATTGCTATTCCAACTCGTCTGCAAGCTGCAAAATGAATAGCCTCATCATGGCACACTGCTGAATTGTCTGGATTGAGCAGGTGATTTAGCCCTGGTCGGGGCTAACTATTATCCGGTGTAACCACGCCACGATAAAGTGTAATCTCCAGGCACAGGCGGCGCAGCTGTTGCGTTTAGCCTCCGACAAGATAGCGGGGACCTCGCGAGCTGGCCCCGTCCGCCGCAGCCAGAGGGAAAGCTCTGTTCGCTCTCGGATCACAGGGCGAGTGGGCTTTGGAGCTGAGCCACCAGACGGTCGCCAAAGGGTGCGGATGAGGTGGAGGGGCAGGAGGTGAGCGGGGGCCGGCCAGTCTGCCCAGCGGCCCCGTCACATACGTCCGGGGTGTAGGGATGGGTATCGTTTGGGTTTTTTCCGATTCCGGTGCTAAACCGGTACTTTTAAAACGATACCGGTGCCTAAACGGTGCCTGAACCGATACTTTTTTTTTTTTAATGCACAATGAGGACATTAAAAACCTCTTTGGCCAGATTCCCTGTAGAAGCCGTTATCATGGAGCACCGACACACAACGGATATTAGACTGTTAACAAACACAATATATGTTCTCCATGATATGAGGTGATATGTATTGTCATGTGCAGCCCTTATAGGGTTAATCCTGTCACTGTTTTGATGGGCAGAGAACAACCAATCAGAGGTACTGAAGATGACACGTGACAAATAAAGTTTTGCTTCTGACAGCGAGAGTTACACTGAAACAAAGTGACGCCCCCCGGTCTTTATTCCTCCGTCATTATATTCCCGGTAACACCGGGTATACAGCCGGGACCGCTGTACACCAACACATCTGCTAGCAGACTGTCATGCTCGTAGCTAGCGCTAGCTACGAGCTAGCTTAAACATGGTTATAATGGCTAATTTATTATTTCTTGGGCTACTTTTATGAATGCAAGACTTGCAATCAACGTTACGGTACTAATCTGAGTTCAGGCTGCTCGTCATCATCGGTCTCCACGTGTTCAGGGGGACCGGTGACGGCCTCCCCGTCGCGCCCAGCCTGACGCTGGTGTGCTCGACACGGGTTCAGTCACTAGTCACACACGGCGCAGCCTCCGCTGTCAAACTTAAATATGAGAGGCTATCGTAACCTGCTGACAGGGCGGAGTCACCAGAGAAGTTCACAACAATAGTTTTTTTCAATTTCAATCGGCTCAGGCACCGGAAAGAAGCACCGAAATGTGCGTTGCGTTTCGATCCGGGTAATACCGGTTGTATTGGAACCGGTACCATATTGGCACCGGGTTTCGGTACCCAACCCTACCGGGGTGTGGAAATTACGGCACTGACGGGTGCCGGTATCAGGTGCTGGTATCGGGGCCCGCTCGCACTCGTTTAAATCCCAGATTAAAAGGCCCCCCCACACACACACGCTTCTGTCTTCTCTCTTACTGTCTCAGTCTCGCGCTCTATCTAACCCAGGAGCACTTTGACAAGCACCCCCCCCCCCCCACCCCTCTCTCTAGGCCTTACATCTCTATATCTCCCTCCCGCCCCCTCTCTTGTGTAACAGCGCTGGATTACTGAGATCTGAGGCTGCTCAAGTCAGGGAGCTGTTGCTTCGGCTCTGAGCAGAATGGTAAGATAGGGCAGGAAAAGGGTTCCCGTGCAGCTTCAGCCGCATGTTCTTCCCCTCTGTCGACACGCAGCAGGAGGGCGTGCGTTCCTGTCATGGTGGGCGTTTCTTGAGGATGTTTGGTTACAAATGGGCCGGGAGTACTGTGCGCTGTAGTCGTGAAGAAGGCTGAAAGTTATGCACGTTTGCACGCAAAGGCACCCAGGGGGAAGCTGGCCCACCCCCACCGCCCTCGGCTCTGCGTCAACCCGACCAGGTGAGCAGTTGCGCAGCGCTTGCTGTGTGTGTGTGTGTGTGTGTGCGTGAAGCATTGCTCTAGTTAGCGCCCGCTTCCAGCCCGTCTCCCATTGTTTAGAATTTGACGAGTGTCGACGGATTAGTTACGGATTAGCGACATACGGCATTTTTGACCCACCGCTATAATTTTTTTTCTCGGTACGAATCTGGTTCGGATTTAAAGACAATACCACACACAACCTGTCCCACCAGCTGACTCCCATGACCCCAGGAATTTCAATGCGGGCAGTTTGAGATTTATTGTCATAAAATGCACCGCGACTAGTGGAAAAATGTACCCGAAATGCACGATTGTAATAACTTTGTTCCAGTACTGAAAACTGTCCCATAAGGTGGCGTGCGGGTTAGATTCCATGTTAGCATGGCAGGTATATTGGTATCTATATATGGCAACAAGACACAAACAGAGATGCTTTTCGGTCCGTCCACTGAGAACATTTAGTTTTTTTGATGGAGGACTGGCTTGTCACCTCATAGCGAAAGGTTAGACTCGCCTTTACGTAATCCCGGGCTATTGTTGCCGCTCGCTTCGGGGTTAACCCTCTTGTCTCGCTGACATAACACCGGACCTGCGAGACACTTGCGGAAAACCCTGACGGAGTAACCTTATGCCAGGCAAACGAACCAACTCGCCACCTGGCAGCTAAACAAATGGATCCGGTGGCAACCTCAGCCGTCCTGCGAGCAAGGCACTAACTGCTAAACAATTCGAAACTAGAACGGGCACTCGGTAGAGTGCATACCTTCGCCACATTTTGGCATCAGTTGCATGCCAATTGGATAGAAATTGGTAAAAAGATTTTGACCCTTTCATGACCTTGACCTTTGACCCGATCGATCCCAAAATCTAAACAAATGGTCCCCAGATAATAACCAATCATCCCACCAAATTTCATGCGATTCGGTTTAATACTTTTTGAGTTATGCGAGTAACACGCATACAAATAAATAAATAAATACACGGCGATCAAGAAATAACCTTCCGCATTTTCAATGCGAAGGTAATGATAACGTCAGGCGTGATCATATCTATTAGTTTTTTGTTTGTTTTGTGGGCGTGATGGAGGATATTATGAGATTCAGCCCCTTTGCGCCAGCAGAGACCACAACAGTGTTCGCCGACGTTGAAGTAACACGGGGCCTGCTAAGCGGACGCATGGCGTCTTATTTTTATCTCACTGTCATGGGTTTGGCTCACACAGCGTACAAGAAGAGAAGCGCCTAAATACTCGCCCACTGTTCAAGCTTTTCAGATATTATCTCCTCGACATGGGCTTTATGAAGGCGCTCTTGTGTCACCATCTGCCTGGCCTCCGCTGGGCTATATTAATCAATAATACGCCTTTGTAATGGCCACAGGGAGGGGGGGGGGCGAAGAGAGAGAGAGGCTATGATTTAGGATGAGAAATGCACAATTTCCATGACTCATTTGGTCTGTCACCCCCCCCACAAAAGTCTTGTCTTTTTTTGTTTCTTTTTTAATCATTAGCATTTCCATGGATTTGTCTTCCCAAAGAAAATGTGAAGAGCTGCTGGAAAAAAATATGATAGTATTTTAATTAGCCGTCAGGTGACTCATTTTAAATGAGTCTAAAACCTTTTTGATTTTTTGATTTTTTTAATTGAGCTTCGAACGATATGAAATTAGATTTTGTTTACATTTTATTTAACCTTCTATCCAGGATAATCCCATTGAGATTTTGAATTTGTAGTAATTTAAGCTTTTGATAATTGTGGCAGCTGTGTCTGATTTGGCCTCGGCTGCTGGTGATTGGCAATCAGTCAGCAGCTCCCACTTGAGAGTGGAGGGTGAGCAGAGAAAACATGTCTTTGAACAACACCTCGTGCTGTCTGGCGGATCCTTGGTGCTGGTGGGGGAAACCCACGGGTGGCGGCCTCAGGCCTGCTACAATAATATACCTAAATATCTGAGTCGTACCCAAACAGCCTATTATAAAATCAATTGTGCCCTGGAGTGGGAATGGTGCATTGGGTTATCCACCAATGGCACACACAGTAGTTAGGGAGGTTTAACCCAATGATCCCCGCTTAAACATGAGCTTTAAATCCTCACGGCCGATATCCAGACGTTCACTGGGACCGCCGTACCCGCCCGGCTGCCGCTTCAATCTTTTTATGGAGTGATTCGCTCTCCAGACGCGGCGGCAGCGTGAGTGTCTGGTGCCGACGTGTCTGTCTTGACAAACGGTTTGTGAGTAGCTAATGAGGTGAGCGGCGTTGTTCTCCACTACAGACAATCGGTTGCCATACCTGAGAAGTGGATGGGATCAATATTTGCCTGCAGCCTTTTGCAACAGAGGAATCGTTCGCTCTGTGCAGTACCAAAAAATAAGAGGGTGCGCTTCCCCTTTTTTCCCAAACCAGGACAAGACATGCACTGTATGACGTGAGAGAGAGAGAGTTTTTTTTAAACACTTTATTCACATTTTTTAGCTTTTACACAGATTCTTTAAAATAAAGTGCTTTAAAAAATCAGGTTGTTTAAAATAAAAACAAAAACAATAAAAAATAAAACATGTTTTACCTAATAAAAAGTGAGAGAGTGAGAGCAAGTGAGAGAGAGAGCGAGAAAAAGAGAGCGAGAGTGAGAGAGAGAGAAAGAGCGAGACGCTCCATTTATTTACTGATGATTTCTTTATTCCAAGTAAATCTTAGTAATCTTAGTGTCAACAACAGCATGCAACCTGTGTGACGCTGTAGTCATTTATTTTGTATTTAACTAACTAGCTTTTACATCTTTGGTAAATGATGATTTTATGGAATAAACCATTCAAGTAAGCGTAAAGATGAACATTGTTATTAAGCCATAACGACACAGCAGCAGAGTAAATCAAATGCCTCAAATGAGCTATTTTTCCTTTTCTATGTTAATAAAATCCGGCGTTCTGAAGCGATCAGATTCAACGAACACGAGACAAGAAGATCGAGACGCCACGAAGTCATCTCGGTTGAGTTTGTTCTTTGCGCACGTCCTCTTGCAAAGCTGGTCTGGGAGCTGCTCTTATGAACCCACAAAGGCCAATGAAGTGAGTTTACAACACTTCACACCCCCAGAGCTGCTCTGCTCCTGCATATTAGCCGAGTTCCTCCCATTGAAGCTAAATAAAGCCGGAACTAAATAAAGTGTCACCGTCCGAATGCTTTTCTCATTTTGTGTCGTAGTAAAGCTGCTCTTTTAACAATCGAGCGAATGTTTCCATCTGCACTCGAATAAAGCCAGTTTTCGGCTACACGCATGAAACATGAGACATTTCATCCGCCGTGACAGCTGCAGAGGAAATTCTACAAAACGCTTATAGTTGCTTTATAGTTGAGCTAAAATGCAGTTGAAATGCTTGATATTTATAATTTGGCTTTGCATTCAGATTTCTTGTATGAACCTTCAGTCCAATGACGGTGGAGAAAAGGCTTGGATAGCTCTTTTTCACAGGTCTAAAACGGGCATTATAGACAATTTTGGCACGCTTATTTATTTATTTATTTGTCCCCCCCCCCTGTTCACTGCTGTTTAGGTGGTTCCACCCCAACATCACTGGAATCGAGGCAGAGCAGCTCCTGTTGACCCGCGGCGTCCACGGCAGTTTCCTGGCCCGGCCAAGCAAGAGCAACCCGGGGGATTTCACCCTCTCCGTCAGGTAAGGGCCTCGCCCCCACACTCCCTCTTTGGCCCTCTTTGGCCCTCTTTACCTTCGCATTGAAAATGAGGAAGGTTATGTTTTGATCGCCGTGTATTTATTTATTTATTTGTATGCGTGTTACTCGCATAACTCAAAAAATATTAAACCGAATCGCATGAAATTTGGTGGGATGATTGGTTATTATCCGGGGACCATTTGATTAGATTTTGGGATCGATCGGGTCAAAGGTCAATGTCAAGGTCATGAAAAGGTCAAAATCTTCTTTTTACCATAGCGCGGTCAATTTCTATCCAATTGGCATGCAACTAATCGCATTTTCATAATTCAATGCCCAATCTTGTGATATGCGAAGGTATGCGCTCTACCGAGTGCCCGTTCTAGTTGTTTTTGTATCGATTTCTTTTCCCGGCCTCGCTATTCATTAATCGGGACTGTTCCCACCGGTTCAAAGCTCAGCCCTGAGAGCGAACAGCCGCGTCGAGGGGCTGGGTGGGTGACTAGAGAGGTGGAACGCTCCTCTCTCTAATGATATTTGTGACGTTTTCATAGGTTGTTTTTTTATTGTCTTCCAATCCGCTGTTGTTTTCAGTCTGAGAGTGAGGAGGAGGAGGAGGAGGAGGCCGTGCTCCTTTTTGACGGATGCCACATTTTGCCCTTCCGAAAATGGCTGAATTGAATTAGTCCTGCGCGGGTAGTTTTTAAAGGGTGACGTGTTGAATTGGAGATCTGGAATTTGAGATTTGGTAACAAATACGGCCAGAGAGTCACGAACCGGGCGCAGCAGGGTGGCACCGAGGCGAGTCGGCACCAGCACGGCCGAGTGCGGCCCGCGCCCCTGAAGCGCATCTCTCTTTCCCCCGCTGTATAATCGCCGAGTGTTGCAGTAAATGCGGAACTTTTCTGGTAGGTACGAGAACTCTGTGTGATTACAGCGAGCGGGAAACAAACAAAGACGGCAAGAAGAGCGAGTGGGAGGAGTGGCACTTCCCTGGCAACGGAAGCTTTTAAGAGATACATCTGTCCGGCCAAGCGCCTGGAAAAAAGTGTGTGTGTGTGTGTGTGTGACAGTGACGTTGAAGTTAGACCGGCAGCTGCTAGCTGTTAAATAACATTAAAGGGTGAGGGACATGTTAACGCTTTGACCTTCACTGTGGTTTGTGTGTGTGCGGTGTCGTAAATCTCACACACGCGGGCTGGTGAAAGCGGGTCGCAGCCACCGTTTGTGGTCACGGCTTCAACCAACACACGTGCACACAGACACACACAGACGCACACACACAGGCCAAGGGGCTTGTGTGCACAGCCTGCTGGAGAAGGTAGGTCACATTGAGATTAGAGGAAGGAGGAGGCAAGTGGACTTGGTGTTAAAGGGAGACTGAGTTGAGAGTAACACAACAGTTTTCCTCCAGCAGATGAAACATTGAATTCACGAGGAATTAAATTGACCAATGTTCAGTTTAATTCTCTCTTCCAAAAAGGCCCAATTAACCCTCCTGCCGCCTTCGGGTCAATTTGACCCGATTCAATGTTTAACCCTCCTGTTACCTTTATATTTACTGACATATTTTACCCATGGGGTCAATATGACCCCAGCTATTAAAATCTCCAGAAAATTATTAGAATTAATATTGTTTTCCAAGTTTAAGTGTGAGGTACTTTATGTTTGTTTGTTGACTACCGAAAGAACACCGACATTAAACATTGAATCGGGTCAAATTGACCCGAAGGCAACAGGAGGGTTAAACAAAGTGTCAGGTGTTTGTAACTTTTTGAACTAGTAGAATCTAGAACTGGACGTGAGGTTTACATCGATTAATCACATTTACAGGGAACTTATTCTGGCGATTGTAGTTATCTTTTATTTTTTAAGATTTATTTTTATTAACAAACATTTTTATACTGGATATTTGTAGTGAAATAGCATTTACAGTTTGTTATACTGAAAATATTATTTTACAAAAAGAAAATACACAAATGTATAACCTTGTAGAAACACCACACAAGGATGATGGTTTTTTTTATTTTTTTTTTACATAAGATGAAAACAAGGAGAAAACAAAACAAGACAAAACAACACAAAAACATTACACACACTTTTCCCCATCCCACCCCTCCCCTTGTATGGCTCTCAGTTTCCTTTCATTTATACATCTCCACAGTCTCTACACAGTTTACATACACCCATCCGTACACATTTATATCTACATAAACCAATACAGCACTCACAACATATACATCACTGTGGACCCCCCAAAACAAAACCCCAAAAAATAAAATAACCTGCAGCGGGCTTAATTTGACGCCGGTCCAGGAAGGCTCACACCACCATTGTAGTTATCTTGTTGGAAAATCTTATCGTTAACGAACACATTAATCTGTATATCTCGTTTCTCCTCGCCGTATGATTTGGGCATGGTCAAATATTTCAGCACAAAAAAGTTTCCCGTGACAAACAGACGGCCACCATAAAGGTTCGCCGCTCTGCTCCTCGACCCGATAACCGACGTATTGTGCACCGCCGCCGTCGGCGTAAAAAAAACGATATTTCACAAATGATATGAATGTCTCATACATTTCTATAGCCTCATCTTTTAATCTTTCTTTTTTTTTATCCGATTGTTCAGGGGCTTTTTGTGTTTGAAGGCTTTTCACTGCGGCAAACTCAGTCTGTGAAATTTAGGAAATATCGGAACATACTGAAGATAATTACTCAATTATTCTGTATCTACCGAAGCTATTCTTAGCTCGCACACCCTGCTTTCTAACTCAATCTCCAGTACACACACACACACACACAGAGACACACAGTGTCTTATCAGAGCAGAGGCTAATTAGCCAGTCATTAGCCAGGGTTCATCTCACCAAGGCCATTATGAGCGTGATAGTCACTGTGAATGTTCAGATTGTAATGGATGAGGGGAGTCTGCTGCCCCCCCCCCACCCACACGCTCTCACTGACTTATCTGCCCTCCTCTACCCCCCCCCCCCCCTCCTCTTCTTATGTCCGCCACCTCTCTTCTTCTCTGCTCCGCGAGGTGAAGGGAAGAAAAAGACAACTTAAGGCGGAGAGCTTTTCTTTTTTTTTCTTTCTTGAGGGGTTTGAAAATGTAATCAATTCAGAGTTCCAATAACACTCGCAAGAAAAACAGGGAGGAAAAGAAAGTTTGAAGCAGAAAAAAAAGTTTGGCGTGTTACTTATATCCAAGTCCAGAGCAGTCTGGTCAAGTTCTCTCATTTTACATGCTCTTTATTCACTCTAAAGACCCACAGGAGACATTTTAAGGGCAATCTTAAGAGAGAATTCAAGTTCCCACAGGGAGCAAATGGATTTCATTTTAGCCTCCTGTATTATATAATACCAGCTAAGGGTTACTCGTATGTGTTTCCACTGCAGCGAGACTATTTATAGGAAACAAAACATTTCACCATCATTATTGCTAATCACGAAAACTGTTTTCCAAAACGGCATTCTTTTTCGTTTCCCACGAGCCTTCATTAGCATGTTTCAACAGCTCCTTGATTCATGTGTCGGATGGGGAACCTTGTTCTCTGGCGTCGTACTTCCCTCCCCGTGACAACGGGCCCGGTGCAGCCCGCCGCGTGTAGCCTGCTGTCGGGCCGTAGAACAGCCACGCTTAATGTTTAACCCTCCTATTGCCTTTGGGGTCAATTTGACCCCATTCAATGTTTAATGTCTCTAAAAAAATTATTGACACGTTTTTTTTCTTCATATTTCATAACTTTTCCTAATTTATTGGGGACAACTGGAAAAACCTAAAATTCACATGATATGTTTTCAATGTCCTGAACACAACTCGTACGCATCGGTGTTCTTTGGGTTCAATTTGACCCCAGGCTGTTTCTCACTGTGTAAAACATATAAGAACTAGAATGGGCACTCGGTAGAGCGCATACCTTCGCATATCACAAGATTGGGCATTGAATTATGAACATGTTGCCATTAGTTGCATGCAAATTGGATACAAATTGACCGCGCTATGGTAAAAAGAAGATTTTGACCTTTTCATGACCTTGACCTTTGACCTGATCGATCCCAAAATATAATCAAATGGTCCCCGGATAATAACCAATAATCCCACCAAATTTCATGTAATTCGGTTTAATACTTTTTGAGTTATGCGAGTAACACTCATACAAATAAATACATAAATAAATACACGGCGATCAAAACATAAATATCAACTTTTTTATTTATTTAAAGGCTGTTTAGGTAGTCAACAAACAAACAAAGTACCTCACACTTAAACTTGGGAAACAATATTAATTCTAATAATTTTCTGGAGGTTTTAATTGCTGGGGTCAAATTGACCCCGAGGGTAAAAGATGTTCGTACATTTGAAGGTAACAGGAGGGTTAAGTCTGTCCTTTTTTTCCTTTCTTTCTTTTGCATGTACGATTCACCTGATTAAATGTCAGCTGATTTTTTGCGAGCAAGCTGCAACAAATATCTTCAAGTATTTTTTTATATGCAAAGAAAGCATGAGGATACAGAAAACCTTCATGACAGCTGTTGTATGACGGAGCTAATCCGGAGGTTTGTTGTTTACAACTGAATCTTCCTAGCAGCACAATGAGAAGCTCTTGTTTGGTAGTTTTAACCCCTCGATATCGGTCGTCCACTGAGTGAGTCGTCATCGGGGGAAAACTGAAAGACGTCTGATGTTGGTCTCGCCTCTGGGCTCCAATTGCCTAACCTCCAGAAGTGAGCTGAGGAATGATGCGTTGGTTTTATGCCTGTTTTTTTCCGTCCTGTTTTTTCTTCACACCGCCTCAAGGCAAGCTCTCGAGACGGCGAGCACATTTACCTGATGCAACATCTCATATTTTATACTCGACTCCCAACGAGCCTCCTTTTAGGATTCGGGTGAACAAAGTAAACCAGTGTCGTCGTCTGTAGAGACTCGAAAGTGTAATTGTAAATGCAGGCGGAAAAACTTTATCGCCCTCAATTTGATAAGTGCGCCGAGTATAATAAAAGGGATTTCTCAGTGGTTTCAGGCTGTAAAGAATAAAAAAATGTGTATATTCCGGGTCTACACAGTGTGTCTCATCTCATCACTGCATCTAGTTTAGTTTAATCCGACTGATCCAAATACCGGAGAGGCTTCACTGGTTCTGGCTACTATCCTGCACACTGATGTGGTCCGTTACGCTGCAGCCGAGCGACAACGCTGCGTTCACACACAGAGCGCTTCTGCCCTCGATAGGACGCTCGAGGACGAAATTGCCTTGCGTGCATCGGCTGGATTTGTCTTTCCAGTAAAGCAGGACGCCGTCGTATCACCAAAATAATTGCGCAGTAAAGATTGTTCGACCCCACAGCATATCCTGTTCTCTTCTCGTTTTGTTAAAAGTCCGTCTTGCTTGCGCCGATAGGCTCAAATCCGCTTTACATTTTGCATTCTTTTGCACTTAGTCATGGTGTGTTACTCAGCCATCACACACAATACAATATATGACGCCTATATCCAATCTAGTCTACAGTATGACTGAGAAGGCAGAAGGATAACGCTTATATATTCCTGTCCGACATTCTTATCGATTCAGTTGGCCTCAAGAAAATTAAATCTGAAAAGAAAAATATATTTCTTCGATAAAACCACGTTTTACACGTCCTGGTTTTATGGTATCGCCTGTAACAGAAAGCAACATATCCGATATGAATCCCAAAACTTGTGAGCAACACTTAACATCATCAGCATCATCATCATCATCCTCGATGTCGCTGAGAAACGTGCACACCGATTTCGTAAAGTACAGAACTTCAGTCAGGAATAGGAACGAAGCTGATTGGAAAATGAGGCGACTGACTCGTCTAAAAGGCCTCAGTGTTCCAACATAGCTACACTTAAATTTAAACTACAAAAAATATTTTCTGAATTTGTTAATTAATTCATGCACCATGGTAGGATTTAGGAGCCACAACAGGCATCATCTTTGTGTCTTTTTTCTTATTTGCCAGTCACTGTGTTGAGTTATTCGAGTGCATTTTGTTGTGTAGGTTCGTAGGATACAAATAGACCCCGGCATATCTAACAGAGCGATGGATTGTGTCCTGATCTAATCATAGTCACACCTCTTACTCGTCTTCACTAAAGCATGGATAACAGAACATCTGAGGAGACACGAGGCCGACTTCTCTCTGGCAAGAAAACCGCCGTATCATAATAAATCCATAAAGGTTATCTGCTTGAATGAGGCAGAGCGGGGACGGGAATAAAAATCGACTAGGACGTGGTTGGCTCGTTCCAGAGTTAATGCCGTTAAACTCAGGGAGAGAGAAAGAGTGAGAGAGAGAGAAAAGGAAGAGGGGGTTTGGGCCCAAAAGTTGAGGAGACCTGTGGCGCCCTGCCAACAGCCACTCACTGAGCCATAAATCAATTATCAGGACATACTGGGAGATAGGGGTGGTGGAAAGGAGAGAGAGAAAGATAAAGATAGAGAGAGAGCTGGATATATAGGACGGAGCAAAGGAAGGAAAGGATTTACACGATGTTGAGTGGAAGGAAGGAAAGAAGGAACTAAAGGGAAATTCACGAGGACGACGAGAAAAATGGTATAATGTGTGCCGTTTGAAATGACCATTAGACGTAGTCCGTGTGCAGAAGGAGAAGGAGAGAGAGAGGGAGAGAGGGAGGGAGAGAGAGAGAGAGAATGAATTGTGGGTCACGTAGTCCCGGCTGCCTCTGTCGTTTGTCGTCACACTTAAATACGTTTACAGGATGTTTTGTTTACCTCTGCTGGAGAAACATGTCTGAACAAGTCACTGGAGACGGAAAATGGGGGGAAAAATAGTACATTTAGTTCTTCACTTGCTTCCTGGCAACTATATTTTAAAGCATGTGTCTGCGTGTGTGTGTGTGTGTGTGTGTGTGTGAGATGTGTGTGCGTGTGTGTGCGTGTGTCTGAGATGTGTGCGCACGTCTCCAATCCAGTCCGGGGACTTTGAAAATTATGCAAAGTGGAAGCCGACCAAATGTTTTCTGGCTTATCGGCCCGTGCGCTCGGCGGCGGCTGCACGCAATTCTCTCGTATTGTTCTGCAATCACGACACAGCCGTCCTGCAAATATGAAAAACGACAGAGCGTTAAGAAGAAGGGATGATCCCCTCGGTGAGATCTGTGTTGTTTATATTTGCAAAAGTCCTAGAGATAAATCCGCGGTGATAAAAAGGGATCAGTGTTTTTTTTTTTTAATCACTGCGGCTTTGACGCCTCACATTTTTCCCTTCCTGTTGTAGCTTGTGGCACATTTGTTTAAATCATTGTGGTGTCGGCACGGTTACTCTTTTATATTGAACAGTAACGTCCGTGCTATCATTATTTATACAGATTACTCGACGTGCTTTTTGAGAAAAATGAGGAGCAGATGGCTCGTGAAGCTGGAAATGTCGTATTGTATATGAATTCATGCTCTGTGAGTACGCGTGGGCGACAAAGTGGTTACAGGGCGCTCTTGATTTTGTTTGTGTGAGCATGAGAACATGTGTGTGGGTGGCTGTGTGTGTGTGTGCATGTACGATTGTGTTGTTACTGTGTGTTAATGTGTGTGTAATGATTCCTTCTGGTCACATGACATCTATTACACCTGTCCATCCTGGAGAGGGATCCTCCTCAGTTGTTGGTTCTTCCCTTTTTTTTTTTTCCGTGAAAGGGTTGTTTGGGAGTTTTTCCTGATCCGATGTGAGGTCAAAGGTCAGGGATGTCTATATGTACAGATTGTAAAGCCCTCTGAGGCAAATATTGTAATTTGTGAAAATGGGCTATACAAAATAAACTGAATTGAAATTGAGTTGAATGTCAATGTGTGTGTTTTGAGTGTTGTCTGCAGGGTCCACGCGAACAAGAGGAACACACACACACACGCCGTAACTAACTCATGAACTCCATTTCTTCCCACAGGCGCAGCGATGAGGTGACCCACATTAAGATCCAGAACTCGGGCGACTACTACGACCTGTACGGAGGCGAGAAGTTCGCCACGCTGGCCGAGCTGGTGCAGTATTACACGGAACAACAGGACCTGCTGCGCGAGAGGAACGGCCATGTCATCGAGCTCAAGTACCCCCTCAACTGCAAGGACCCCACCTCCGAGAGGTGCCGGCAAAAAACACACACAAACGCACCAACACTCGAGACGCTCGCATACAGCGGAGCGTTTTGGGGCATTTAATAATAGTTGATTAAAGTTCGGCGTGCTCGGGATGCATTTCCAGAACGTTGAGCCCGAAGGCAGCTTTGAGATCTGCGTTTAAAGAAAACAAACTTTATTCTCACGTCTTCACAGTTGAACATTCAGACGGTACATTGTTATGTAAATAGGGAGAAGTAGGAGCAGATCTCCCGTCATGTGTCGGAGGGAACTTTTCTGAGCCATCGCTACAGATTGATATGGTTCAAATTAATATCACAATATTGATATAAATATTCTCCCCGTCCCTATCACCGAGTGGTTGAACAAGTGGTCTTGCAGTGTTCTTGTTAGTACATTGGAGGAATGTGTGAAACTTGAAAAGCAAAATATAGGCACTCGGCATCCCTCTCATCTCCTCTCATCTCCTCTCATCTCCTCTCATCTCCTCTCATCTCCTCATCCCCTTGTGAGTGAGGAGGACGTAGGCTGATAAAAAGTCCTCCGGTATGCGTTTTGTTGAGGCCGGTGTCTCCGTGCATTACTCATCGCCGTGCCCGGCCGGGGGGCCTTTGCACGTAAGGCAGCCGTCAGAGACGATTTATAGGCCGTACCGAATAGTTTGAAGCTTCGAGGCCGCTTTCGTAACATTGAGACTCTAAAAGGAAGAAAAAAAGTGATGTAATCATTTCTTACGACATATTCACTGGTGACTTTAACCACACCACACTGGATAAAGCTCTGCCAACCTTCCATCAATACATAGACTGCCCAACTAAGGAACATAAAAAACTCTGGACTTTGTATGCTAATACTAAGGGCTTTCTACACAGCCCTGCCCCCCCCCCCCCCGTCTGATGATCATGATGGTCTGGTCCGGCTGACATGGTCCTCTGGTGTGAAGGGCTGCGGTGACCACCAGGACTGTGAGGTGGGAGGTGGTCTATACGGCCTAACGGCTACAGGAGACTGCTTCGAGTCAACGGACTGGGGATGCTGTGTGGGACACGGAGGGAGAGGACATGATGACCCCCGACCGTCAATACATCATTCTGTGAACACACCAGCATGCCCATCACGGACTGTGCGCTGCTTCCCCAACAACAAGCCCCTGGATCACCAGGGACCTGAAGGCGCTTCTTAGAAGAAAAGCTGCTCAGGTCTGGAGACAGCAGGAGCTGAGGAAAGCCCAGCGCAACCTGAAGCTCAGGAGGAGGAGGGGACTCCCTGGAGGGGAAGCTGAGGCCAGCTCCACAACAACAACAACAAAGGGGTGTGGTCTGGCATGCAAGAAGAGAGGTGGCTGGCTCAGGGGTGGGAGACAGGGCCAGGGGCCCCCTGGAGGGGAGCGCTGAACTGTTTTTTTTTTTCACAGGTTTCAGTCCACACGTCTCTCCCCAAACACCTCCTCCCCCTCCTCCTCCCCTCCTCCTCCCCCCCCCTGCTGAGCACTCAATAACAATAGCCTCAATAACTCCTCCCTCTCTCTCCTCCCTCTCTGACTGACCAGGTGAGAAGACAGCTGGAGAACCAAAACCAGGCTGAGAGTGAAGAGAATGATGGCATCCTTCCCAGAGTCCTACAGACCTCACCACCCAGCTGTCTGGTGTCCTGCAGCGCACTCTTCAACCTCAGCCTGAGGCTGAGCTGGGGAAGTCCCCGTGCTGTGTCCCTGTCCCAGTGTCCCAGCAAGTCCCCAGAATCTGGCCGCAGGCCTTCCTCCCTCTGCCGCCATGTCTCCGTGGTGATGGATGGGCTGATCTGGTGCTCGGCCCACCTCCGGGCTCCAGTGAAATCATCGATCTGCCATTGGACCTCCCTCTGCTGGCCGGTGGACAGCCTGGAGGGCCTATGGGCAGGCTCATCATCTGCTGCTCAGCCTGTCTGGACTGGATGGAGTGGAACCTCTGTCTCTGTGAGAGTCACTTTCTTAGCATTTAACACCATCCAGCCACTGCTGCTGCTGAGAAGCGGGGTGTGAGTGTGTGTGTCCACCATCCACCACTGATCCTCACAGGCTGACCACAGACCACAGCAGACACAGTTTGTCAGGTGCTGTGTGTGCTGTCTGTGGTGTTGGTCAGAACCCCACAGTCTCCTTCTGTCTCCTTCCTCTTCACCCTGTACACCACTTCCCAGTACAACATGCACGGAGTATGCCAGTATCTGCTGCGGTCTGATTCTGCAGGGATGGTGGGGGAGGAGATGGGGGGGAGAGGAGGAGGAGGGTGGGGGTGTAGTGTAGTTGTTGAGTGATGAGACGATAGACCACCGAGGCGGTGTGAACCGGCCAAGAAGAGAGACAGGTGACTGGAGGGGAGGAGGGAGCTCCTACACCTCTGACTCTCCTGTCCTGGGACGGGACAGGAGTGGAGGAGTGGAAGTACCTGCCCCTCCTCTAGCCCAAGCTCGACTGAACTGGAATCCCACACGTTGTGTAGAAGGGAAGAGAGGAGCTCTTTTTCTTGGAAGTCCAGCAAATCCTCCTGTGTGCAGGGCAAGATCGCGTTTATTCTACAGTCGGCTTTACACCAAGCCATGCACTTTGCCATTGTCTGCTGGGGCAGGGCATCACCTGCCGTCTTGACAGCAGCCGTAACAAACTGGGTGGGGGGGGAGGCTGGCTCCATCGCTGCCAGCTGGAGCACCTGCCTGGAACAGGTGGTGGAGAGGGGTGTGAAGAAACTGTCGTTGAAGAAACAACCCCCCCACCTCCACCACCTCACCCACCTCCAGGAGAGTACTTTCTCCACCAGGCCTCTCCCTCACGCTCCGCTGCCAGAGATGCAGAGAAACATTCCTGCAGCAACTATGAGGCTCTTGCCCAGCAGACCACTTTGCTATCACCCAACCTAACCCTTCTTATTTTTTTGTGTTTTTTTTTTTTTGTTGTTGTATTCTTGTACACTCAAATTAAATTTCCCATTAATAAAGTATATATCTATCTATCTATCTATCTATTCAGCTTGCACTTCTGTCCACCTGCATAAACAGTGGCAGGTACCCAAATGCATCCTCAAAGCAATTAATAATAATAACTATATTTATATAGCACCTTTAAAAACAATGTTTACAAAGTGCTCCACAGAGTCAAAGCAAAACAAGTGGAATAGCAAGAAACCAATATTACATTTAAAAGTATATTTTAAAATTAAAATAAAAAATAAATAAAAAAACGAAATAAATTACAAATAAATTAAAAACAGACAAACTAAATTAGGGGAACCAATGTTCTGCATAAAAAGACTAGATCACTTAAAAGCTGTTCGATAAAAATGGGTTTTAAGAAGTGATTTAAAAGAAGTTACTGATTCTGCAAGCCTTATCCCCTCCGGTAGGTCGTTCTGAAGGGGAGGGCGCTGCCGGTCTGGTCTCGGCTCACCGCTGTCGTCCTTTTCAGAGACGGTGCAGCGAAGCCAGCCGGTCTGAAACAGTCAACACTGACGTTCACCGTGTCTTTGAAACGGTTGCATGTTTCCTTTTGGTGTCCTTTTTGTTTTTTGACCCTGAATGTCCTCGGGCATCACTTTAAGTGGCTGTAATTCTTTGTGAAATGAACATTTTATCAAAATGCCGTTGTTAAAACAATGTGGACTATGTAAAAAGGGATGTTTTCAGCGAAAGAAAGCTTTTAAAACACAATGAACACGAGCTGCTTGGCACAAATCTTCAGACGGACGCAGTTTGAGGCCAGCGGATGAACATAGTGATGCATTGAGCAGCTCAAAGGGCCTGATATTTCCCCCAGGAGTTTTTAGAAGCCAAAATCAGACCTAAAATGAGACTGAATAGTTTGACTTTCTTGAAGAAATGCTCCTTTCTGGATTCTTGTTGTTCTGAGTTTGTACTCGTGATCGTATGCACTAATCGTAAGTCGCTTTGGATAAAAGCGTCTAGTAAATGACGTATCGTGTAATGTAATGAAGACTGGACTTAAATGCAGCTGTTGCCCAGAGACATGACTCCAACTGATTCAGTCACCGCCTAGATGTGTGCATACGCAAAGTATTCTTCAAGTTGTTTACATGCGGTGTCTCATCAAAGTGTGTTCTCTCCCTCCCCGGCCAGGTGGTACCACGGACACCTGGCGGGGCGAGATGCAGAGAAACTGCTCACGGACAAAGGCAAAGCCGGTAGCTTCCTGGTGCGCGAGAGCCAGAGCAAACCGGGCGACTTCGTCCTCTCGGTTCTCACCAACGAGGAGAAACACGACAACGTGGACCGCAAGACCAAGGTCACCCACGTCATGATACGCTCCCAGGTGAGATGACTCTCCCCTCTCACCTGTCGGGCTACGTTAGCCGTCGCAGCTCAAGGAACGCCTCAGACCGGCTGTTACTGACGCTGACCTGTCGATGCTCCAGCAGGACGGTAAATACGACGTGGGCGGCGGTGAGCGGTTCGAGACCCTGGCCGACCTGGTGGATCACTACAAGAAGAACCCCATGGTGGAGAAGAGTGGCATCGTAGTGCACCTCAAACAGGTACGGAAGAGGTCCGGGGAATCTTCTGCCCGATGTCGCAATACGCTGGTTAATTGAAACCGCAATCCAAATTGTGTTTAAAAAAAAATGTTTATAATGAACTACTTTGTTTTCCTCCATTGACTCGTTTTCATTTTTCCGTGTGCCAACGTGACGACAGCCGTTTAACGCCACGAGGATAAACGCAGCCAACATTGAGAACCGGGTACGAGAGCTCAACAAAGTAGCGGACAACTCGGAAAAACCCAAACAGGGATTCTGGGAAGAATTTGAGGTACGTAGCCTGAAGAGGACCAGCGCCAGAATCATGCAATGGGGATTTGCTTTTCTTAACCGTCCTGTTACCTTTCGGGTCAATTTGACCCCATTCAATGTTAAATGTTGGTGTTCTTTCGGGTCAATTTGACCCCAGGCGGTTTTTCACTGTGTCAAACATATAAGAAATATCAACTTTTGTATATATTTAAAGGGCTATTTAGGTAGTCAACAAACAAACAAACATAAAGTACTTCACACTTAAACTTGGGAAACAATATTAATTCTAATAATTTTCTGGAGGTTTTAATTGCTGGGGTCAAATTGACCCCGATGGTAAAATATGTTAGTAAATGTAAAGGTAACAGGAGGGTTAAAGACGTATCGGCAGGTCGGCTAAAGTCTGAATTTTGTTGATAATTTTAGAATTCGAGTCACTTTAGGTTCAAGAGTTTTATATATTTAAAAAATATATTTCATTCCAGATTTTAATTCTAAATTTGATGTCTTTCTTGCTTTTCCAGTAACACAGGAGTAAACAGTATTTCCATCACGGTCCTTTGTCATATACATTTCATATTATACTGTAGTTTATTTTATATAGCCCAATATCATAAATTACGAATTTGCCTCGGAGGTCTTTACAATCGGTACACAGACAACGTCCCTGTCCCAGGACCTCACCCTCACATAAACTTCTATCAGTTATACATATCACATAAAATATGATTTTGTATGTAATGGCCCAAAGTAAAGATCGTAGTTTTGGGTGATTTCCTACCCCTGGGTTAAAAACTTTGTTGAGGTACAAATCCTTTCCAAATGAATTAAAATCACCTTACTTCCTCTGTGCTGAAGCGGGTGAGGGTGACACAATATTATGCCAGATGAGCTATTATCTGGCTTTATTTTAGGGCAAATATCTGCTCACCTTACTACGTCTAAAGAACTTTAGATGAATGTACGAATGCATCCAAAATGAATTCCCGGAGAGGGAATGACGGAAGTGTCCTGAAACTCTTTTCTCTCTGTTTCTGCTCACACACTCCAGGGTGACCCCTACTGCATTAAATGCCCATTACACTTTTCAAACGCAGAATTAAATGTTCCCTTCGCACCAAGCAAAAAATGATGTTCAAATTCAGTGTTTCTCCAACCCAAAATGCAACTGTGTTCTTCTCGGCCTGTGTCAGCGCATTGCTGTGTCTCTTGCTGAATTGCAGCCACCTGTTGATCAGGGGAATTGTGTGAAACCACTGCCAGGAATGTCTGCTCTATAGTCCACTAGAGAGTCTAAAACCTCCGAATTAATAGTTTCTTAAAACCGTCTGGCTTTCTAATTAGTTCCTCTCTCATCTTCGACTCCCAGGTACTTCAGCAGCAGGAGTGCAAACTGCTTTATCCCCGGAAAGAAGGCCAGAAGCCAGAAAACAAGAGTAAAAACAGATACAAGAACATCCTCCCCTGTGAGTCACGCAGCGCCGCTTCCTGTCTCTCCCACTTCCTGTGGAAAGAATGACACAAATATGCATCAGACAACATGGAGGCCTCAGCAGAGTGTGAACATCTCCGCTCTGATAGCTCGCAGCCTCTCAATTGACATTTAGTTTTGAAACAAACAACAACAACAAAACACTGTGCATGATCTCAGAAAACGGTCACAGTTTGACTTGTTTTTCAGTCGACACGACTCGGGTGGAACTCAGGGAGACGGATCCAGATGTCCCCGGTTCAGACTACATCAACGCCAACTACATCAGAGTGAGTACGCCCGGCCGTCCATCGGTAACGGTAGATTCCCAAAAGATGCCGTTGATGCAGAATGTTCACGTAAAAATGAATCGCCAAAGTCATACATCTATCACCCAGTACAATAAACAACCTATTTAATAAGCAGCGTGACTCTAGTGTGTCCGCGGCGTGCCTAATCCAACGCGTCATTGCCTGATCCCTCCAGAGTCTGCACGATGAGGGGAGCCTCGTGGACGCAGGCAAGGTTTTCATCGCCACCCAAGGGTGCCTGCAGAACACGGTCGTCGACTTCTGGAAGATGGTGTATCAGGAGAACACGCACGTCATCGTCATGACCACGAAGGAGGTCGAGCGGGGGCGGGTGAGCAACCGGCGCCGAGCTTCCGCCGACACACAACCGCTTGTAGTTCAGCCGAGGGCCTGTAAAAGATCATAATAATCATAATAATAATAATAACTTTATTTATATAGCTCCTTTAAAAACGAAGTTTACAAAGTGCTCTACAGAGAATCAAGGCAAAACAAATAGAATAGTAAGATACAAATATAAAATTAAATAAAAAACAGGCAAACTAAATTAGGGGAACCAAAGAACTGCATAAAAGGACGACATCACTTAAAAGCTGTTCTATGAAAATTAGTTTTAAGAAGTGATAATGACCCGTATGCATTATGTTGTACACGAGAGGTAAGCTCACTGAAAAGAAATGTTTCTGTGAATTATGTTTCCGAGCAAGTAGCCTTTTCTTTTCTCACCCCAACTCTTTTATTTATGTATTGAGTGTGTTTGTGCGTGTGTGCGTCCCTTCCGATTTAGAACAAGTGTGTCCGCTACTGGCCCGACCTCCACGGCACGAAGGAGTTCGGGAAGGTGCTGGTGAGGAATGTGGACGAGCGGCCCGCGCAAGACTACATCCTGAGGAAGCTGGAAGTGACCCGTCTGGACCGGGTAGGGAACGCCGTGTGCTCAATCAGAGCTGGCCCACTGACCTGGGGTCAGATCATCACGCCCATCTCTCACACACACACACATGATCCTACAGCACACGCCCGTGTTTACTCAAAGATCAACTGCACGCATCTCATGAATAGCAAATATAGGAAAGGGTAGAAGATGGCAGAAGAGACACGGTTCTCTTGCTTGCCAGGGAATAAGATCAAAAGAGCATTCGGCTTTAAAGTTGTTCTTTCATTCAAAAGGGAGGATTTGATATTGGTTTGTAATGTCTGAGATTAAGCTGGCGATATTGGTTTTCCAAAAAAAATGCCCCCCGCACCCCAAGCGATGCTTCTTGCTAACCTTTGTGTTCTGGTGAGTCACCGCTACACACACCACAAGTTTGCTTACACGTCACTCACTCTCAAGAACTCCTGTCAATCTCCTGGACCAGCAAGAGCCTCGGGTGGACAGCGCCGTCCTTCCACGTTGACATGAGGCATGTTTTATTTATACTGGTCAAAGGAAGGGGCTTGTGATCCGTTTGTTCAGACTGGTCCAACATTTTGGTCCCTCCGCTGTAAGAAATTGGGGCCAGAATCCACAAATCCCCTTTTTTTGTAACAAAAAAACATTTTCCAGCATCCTCGGCTGCTCGCCGCACCGGCGTGACCGCAAAGCTGCTGCAACTGAAACGGAGTCTGCATGCGACCACCAGAGAGTATCCCTTCATTACAGGACAGCAAGTCAACGGCAACACAAAGAGGACACTTTGGAGTGACTGGGATTTTGGAAAGAAAAAAAAAACTATTTTAAAAACACTTGAATTGGCTCATTTAGTATACTATTCCTTTCTGTAAGCCTTTTAATGAGCACTGCAGATCCATAGTAGGGAGGAGGAGGAAGGAGGAAGAGGGAAGAGGGAAGAGGGAAGAGGGAGGAGGGAGGAGGGAGGAGGGAAGAGGGAAGAGGGAAGAGGGAGGAGGGAAGAGGGAGGAGGGAAGAGGGAAGAGGGAGGAGGGAAGAGAACATATGTTACATACCCAAAGTAAACATCATTCAAGTTAAAATAAAGCCTTTGTCTTGTAGAAGGAGCCTCTGAGGTACATCTGGCACTACCAGTACCTGAGCTGGCCGGACCACGGCGTGCCCAATGAGCCCGGCGGCGTCCTCTGGTTCCTGGAGGAGGTCAACCGCACCCAGAGCACCATTCCAGACACCGGGCCCATCGTCGTCCACTGCAGGTACAGCCACAGAAACTGGTCACGGGGTTCGGTCCCGAGTTAAGTACGGTCGGGTCGGGTAGAAGGAGCGGTCATACGGCCAGAAGGTTTGGTCCGAAGGTAATAATTGCGTTACGAGGGATAAGTTGCAAAGACACACCTGGATCTGTGGACTTCTAGAAGTAGATGAAAACAGGAGAGTTGGCTCAAAAGGTTTGAGACCCAGCAGAGTCCATCTGGTCCTCCACTGGAGTTACATCTAATCCAGCAGGCAAGTACCTGAACCATGTGCAAGCATCTGTGTGTGTGTGTGTGTATACACACGCCCACACACACACACACACACCTGCACATGTGTAAACACACAGGGGATTTCCCGTTTGGGTGAGCCCCTCCGTGTGGGTCGCTGTTTGCTCGTCTCCTTTTTGTCCTTCTCTGTGTCGACTCCCGCTTTCATCAACATGGCAAGAATTATGGCGCTCGCTATATGAACGGATGAAATTAGGATTTAATTTGCCACTTGGGTGCGCTATAATTAAGGTTAATACTTTTCCCTACTTACCGGCATTACGTCTACGCTAAACTAGCGCCATAAAAACCTGATTTTAGGACCACTAACTAATCAGCAGGAACTATTTGAAATGGCACAATCTAAATTGGTTATGCTATAGTCAGTATTTATGTATTGTTTTATTATTTATTTCATAGCAGACGGGTGACTGTTTGTAATAATACACGTTATTGGTATAGCAGCTCTCGTACAATATATGCAGCCCGAGTGCTTTACGATGAATAATAATAGACTTTTAAACATAAAATAGGGATGGAATGCCATCATTAATTTGAAATAAGGTGGAAAAATAACACACTTGATTTTAAATATAATTAAAGTAGAAATGGAATACATGGATGCAAAAAGACAACACAAAGAAAAAACCACTGGATAATGACTTTAATACCAAGATCAGCAGCAGTGTGCACCCACATCAATACAAACTGCAGCAGCATCAACGGTCTCCGTTCTCGTCTTCTGTCCATCGGTCATGGAAAACCCGGAAAAGTCCTTGAATTAAAAAAATGGTTATTTCCATCTCTGAAAAAAGTCCTTGAAAAAAATGTAATCCCAAAAGTTTTGGAAAAGTCATGGACATGTTATATTCATATGTTCATTCATGCAGTTTGATTAAAAGAATAAACCTTTATATAAATATGTTTTCTTTTAATCCAACTTATTGTCTCTCATTCAGTTGTGTCTTTTAAGGTATACTCGCGTAAACACCGACATTTCATAAAATGTTTGGTCATGTAAATTTAAGTAAGTCATGAAAATCCATTGAACCCTGGGTCTTGACGCTAATGTAACACTCTCCACAACTATCTGGATCAAATCAAATATGCTGTTTTATTAGTAAGTACTTTGATTTGTCTCCTTGACACTAACAATCATTCCCTTGTTGACCCCCCCCCCCCCCCCGCAGTGCAGGCATCGGCAGGACGGGCACCATTATCGTCATCGACATCCTAATTGATGTGATCAACCGCCAAGGTGGGAGACTGGAATAATGAAACGTATCGTGAAATCTCAACGCTGTTTCTCTCGCTAACTTCTGGACGTGTGCGTTCACGCTCGTGTTTAGGTCTAGATTGCGACATCGACGTGCCGAAGACCATCCAGAGGGTGAGGCAGCAGCGGTCGGGCATGGTGCAGACTGAAGCCCAGTATAAGTTCATCTACATGGCGGTGCAGCAGTACATAGACACCGCTCAGAAGAGACTGGAGGAGGAGCAGGTACTGCAGCAACATGAACAAAGACAGTTTGAAAGCCCTCACAAACTGTCTGTTAAGACCTGTGGGGTGGCTGGGGGGCATGGTTAGACTCAGCTGTGGAGGTGTGTGGGGGGGTGGCTCAGGGAACAGGTGCCGGGAATAAGCCTAATTGGCCTCAGCTGCAGGGGATCAGGGATTAGTGTCTACCCTATCAAGGTTCAAGGTTTTTTATTTGCTTTATGTGCCTAGACCAACAGTCCAGACACATTGGAATTGATTTGCAGGGCTCTCCGAATAAACAGAGGTACAAACACACTATAATAAGAAGAAGAAGAAGAAAGGTTATCAACATAAAAAAGGAGAGGGCAGAGGTTAATACATAGATAAATAGTCTTGTGCTGTTCCTAGCTTTTGAAAAGACAAAGTGGAAAGGGGGCAGTTATATGGGGATATTGCACATTTTCAGGTGTTGGGGGAAGGTTATGTGGGGATATTGCACAGATTGGACGATTGCACATTTTCACAGATGGTACACATTTCTCAATACTTCTGTTTTGCCATCAGTATGACTGGCAGGGAAGAAACTTTTTGGAAAAATGTGTCGTGAAACCCGCATGTGACCGCCTAGAACCTGTTACAACCTGGATGTACTTTTAAATAGTCTCGTTACCGAGTCTGATTCATGTGTCGTCCCGTTGCAGAGGAATAAGCTGAAGGAGAGGGAATATTCTAATATCCAGTATCCCCAGACGACCAACTCGAGGCCCAAGCCCAACGTGGCGTCGTCGCGCTCCTCTTCCGTGTAAGTGCGACGGATTTTGAACATGTGATCGCAGAACATGGAGCCGAAAAACGGGCTTGGAGTTGAACCGTGAATGTCTCTGCTGTGTCGCTGCTGTAGGGTGACAAACGCTGACTCGTCGAGCGTGTACGAGAACATCAACTTCAAGAGCCCTCAGACGTCTTTTAGCAGCAACACCAGGAGATGAACCGCATCTCTCTGACTGCCGCTCTGTAAGTACTTCACAAATAGTTTGCACTGTGGCAAAAATACATTCGGATATAAACTCTTTTGTTTAAAAAAAGAAAAAAAAGAAGCGGCATTCAAACAAGCTTTTGTCTCGTAAAAATGAACAGAGTCTTTACAAAGGTTAAAAAAAAAGAAGAAGTCCGCAAGCTAGTCAACATGGAATAATGCTGGATATTTTTATTTTTTTATGTCAATGTTTTATGTGGAAGAACATGTGCTCAAAGCTCCTGCATACATAAGCACGGAGGGTTAAGTGTCTTCCAGTGAGTCAAATTCATTAAACACGGGTGATCTTTTCTTTATTTTTACCTTCGCATTGAAAATGTGGAAGGTTATGTTTTGATCGCCGTGTATTTATTTATTTGTATGCGTGTTACTCGCATAACACAAAAAGTATTAAACCGAATCGCATGAAATTTGGTGGGATGATTGGTTATTATCCGGGGACCATTTGATTAGATTTTGGGATCAATTGGGTCAAAGGTCAAGGTCATGAAAAGGTCAACATCTTCTTTTTACCATAGCACGGTCAATTTTTATCCAATTGGCAACTAATGCCAACATGTTCATAATTCAATGCCCAATCTTGTGATATGCGAAGGTCTGCGCTCTACCGAGTGCCCGTTCTAGTTCAACAGTGTTATAGTGACAAATTCACATTTGTTGATTTTTATTTTCATTTTTTGGGAGGTTGTTTAAAGAGACGGTTGTGTATCATAAAAGCAATAAAGAAGTATAAACGTACTAAATGAGCCTGATTACGTCGCCCTATCAACCTCCCATTCAACGGCACTAAAGGTTCATGAAAGCGTGTAAAGCACTTCCAACCATAAACTAGAATAATTCCAAATCCACACACTCCAGATAAGCCGGCGGTGCAGAACGCGCCGAGTAAATGCCGCCGGGCCTGAAGTCCGCCGGGTCCCCAGAATTCATGTCCGTCTGTCTGTGTTCGCTTCAGTTCCAGCAGAGACGTCGTCGCCGCATCGGCGAACAGAAGCGCCCGCGACGGGAGCGCGTCGCTCCGCCGACGCCAGCGGAGCCGACCCGGCCCGGGCCGGAGGGCGGGTGAGCCGCCCCCGTCCTGCTGGACCTCCCCGCACCGGAGAGGATGCCTCCACAGCGTGGCGCTGCTCGCTCAGGGCCCCTGGCCCCTCTCTTTCTCCACCCCAGCCTCCCCCTCTCTTAACCAGCGCAAGTGCCTTGTCACGAGATGTGTGTCCCCCCCCCACACACACACACCCACACACACACACCTGCTGTTACATCTCTACTGTTACGACTTTCCGAGTTCCGGGAATCCAATTTTGACGCGAGACACCAAGAGGGATATGAAACACTGAGGCCCGGCAAGCAAGCGCCAGCTCCTTCCAAAAACAAAATTGACACAATTATTTCAGGTCTCTTATATGTCTATATATGTTCTTTTTTGAAGATGTGACTGATTGTGCTTCTTTTGTTGTTGTCAAAGAGTTGTGGAGTATGTAACCTGCTGCAAATCAGACATTCTGTCCTCCAACATTTCTGGTTTAATACTTCTTGTGGTTATTGTCGTCTGAACTCGGCCTCCAGCTGGCCCCCCCTTCGAGTGTAAACTCATCTATGAAAATGTTCAGTTTTTATCATTTCTTTGTGGTTTAAATTAATAGTCTCTGTATCAAAACTATTAGTATCAACTGAAGTGGAAAAGCACGATTGTCGTCTGCTTTGCCTGTAGATTGTAAAAGTAGTTTGTAGGTGGGGAGGATTCCCGAACGGACGTTTGGAGTCGAGCTTCGCTCTCGCTCTTCGCTCGTCGTCCTCGTTAATCGCCACGTCGGATGCAGCTCAACATCTGTCGGAGGAGATCGTTGCAAGGAGACAAGGGAAAGGGGGGGGGGGGTTACAGTGGGGGGCCAGATGGCCATCCGCCTGAGAGATTGAAGTATAGATTTGACTCCAAAAAGTAATTTAGAAGACAGACATAATCCGACAGACGGTGGGGGGAGAGTAAGCCGACGTCACGAAGGTGGCGCCGTGGAGCACTGAGCCCCTCTGCGCCGTCTGGCAGGTTGTTTGCTATTTTTAGCCTGCGGGGTCGCCACCCAAATATCCCACTGATACAATTGAAATCCGAACCGAGCGCTTTTTTTAAAAAAAACGTAATGGCGTAATATCCTGAAGTCCAATGTTCATGATAATGTGCATTTCGTCTACCTTTTTTTATTTTATTAAATATATATATATTTTTAAAGCTTGAATGAGTTGCACCTTGTGCTCGGACCATTCCTCCTCCTCCACCAAGCAGGTCAAGGGCGCTGGAGGTGGACTCGCCTTGTTTTATAGGCCAGCTTCTGCTAGTTTGGAGACGAGTGTAATCGGAACGCCGCTCTCCGATGAACATTTCTACCCGTCGACCTTGAGGGCGCCGTTGATGTCAAGCAATAGCTGTCGTATCGTCCTGTGTGAAGAGCAAGAGCCGTTGAAAAAAAACACACACAAAAAAACACTCACAAGCACAGAGTGGTATTTATTAAGTCTCGTCTCTGTCCAGATGTCCGTCACATGCCCGTCGGCATGACGATCTTCCCCGGTATACATGGTTGCCGATGTGTGTTTTTAATGGTTGATTCCGTTTGTGAATAAAAAGCTGTGTATGAAGTGTGAGCCGCTGACGTCAGTGACTGTGTATGCTGCACCACTTGAGTTTGGACAATTAAGACTTTTTAGATTTGTCTTTTTCTCTTCTTTTTTCCCCCCCTCTAAACTGTGATTTTGCTCATTTCTGTTGTGTTTTGCTTGTGAACCCAGTTTTTTATTTTCTTTTTCCAGTGTTCGTACGGTCATGGAAAACCTGGAAAAGTCATGGAACTTTAAAATGGTCATTTCCAGGCCTGGAAAAGTCCTGGAAAAAACTTAAATAATAAAGGTTTTGGAAAAGTCGACATTGAACTTTAAAATGGTCATTTTCAGGCCTGGAAAAGTCCTGGAAAAAACTTAAATCATAAAGGTTTTGGAAAAGTCATGGAAAACCTGGAAAAGTCATGGAACTTTAAAATGATCATTTTCAGGCCTGGAAAAGTCCTGGAAAAAACTTAAATCATAAAGGTTTTGGAAAAGTCATGGACATTTGTTATAATCACATGTTGATTCACACCGAGTTTGAAATAATTAATGTTTTTTAAAGAAAGACGCTCAAAATACAAGCCGGCGTACGCTCTCAATACACAACATTTTCTAAAATGTTCATGTTTATACCGAGATTTCAGTTTGGTCATGGAAATTTGGTTTAAAGTCCTGGAAAAGTCTTGGAAAAGTCCTGGAAATCCATTGGTCAAAATGTGTAAGAACCCTGTTTTTTCCTACTCCGGTGAAGACAAATGACAAATCTAGTTTTTGGAGAGAAAAAAAGTTCCCGTTCCCAAATGTGAATAAAAAAAGATAAATGTATAAATGAAGCGGAGCAGCAGTTGACGCTTGAAGCCACCGTGTTCCTCGGTTGGACCGAGAATATCGCTCAATGAGCATGAGTCGGCTAATGTTCATATTGAGAAAGCGAGTCGGGAAATGAGTTCCAGAAAAACACAATTGTAAACGATAACGACACTGAGGCTAATTTGTGGTATTGGGCGATATAAATTAAACTGAATTGAATGATTTCACGGCTGGAGGGGCCTGTCCAAACTGTCACATTTGGTTTTTGAATGAAACGGTTTACATGCAGCTGCTGTTTATTCTTCTATATTCAAAGGAAGAATAAAAAGCTTCAGAATTAACCTCTAGTTTGAAAATGTGAAATATCCAGTAAAGACAAAAGGACAATAGGCTCGTATTCATTCTTTATTACCGTTTCTTTTTCACCTTTTAATCATTGAAAGGAACATTTTAAAGCTACCACTGGGCCAACTTTTAAATTTTATTGTGGTTAACCGAACCATGTGGACCCAGGGCTCCAGGAAGTAGCACAGGTTTTTTTCTTCGGCCACTCCTAAAGGATTAAACGGGAAACGGCTAATCGACCACGTGTCGTAAAGCGAGCCGCTTGGAAAACCCCTCTGAACTTTTCCTTTGTCTGACGCTCCCGCTCCAGGAATAAAACACGGGGCGAAGGACGGCTCCCGGTTTCACCGTGCTGGGTTTACGGTTCAGACGGGGAGGAAATGACGACCGGCGGTCGGTGAACCGCTGTTGACCCCGTGACCGACGCGGTTTAATTTCGTGTTCACTGCGTGTTATTTGAGGAGAATTGAAAACACCTGCTGGTCCAGAGGTTAAACTGATGCTGCAGTAAGTATGAACAGGACGGAGCACCATCCATCACCTCACTTTATTATTATTATTATTATTATAGTGCTGTAAATAATGACGTAAAAAAAAATGCACAAATCAAATGTAATGCATGGTTTAATTTTGCGGTTGGCACATTGGGTTTACATTAATCTGAAATCCAGCCAGCCTGAGGTCACTGTCAGACCGGGGGGATTGCAGTGGGCCTCCTCGTGGCGGGCGGGCCCCGTGGCGGGCGGGCCTCGTGGTGGGCGGGCGTCGTGGTGGGCGTCGTGGTGGGCCCGGGTTCCACGCAGCCCTGCGGCCGATGGAAAATGACGAAGAGGAGGATCAGCAGCAGGAGCGCCACGCACGCCAAGAACGACTTAATCCCCATGTTCGGCAGCAGGTTTTCAATGCTGGACCACGTCGGAATCGGAGCGCCGCCGGCCCTCGGCGTCCTGTCGGCCCCGATGTCGATGCAGATGCAGACCGCCTCGGGGCCCTCGGGGGCGCCCGCCGAGTCGGCGCTTTTGCAGCACAGCTTCTCGCCCTCCAGCCACACCGGCTCCTCCCGCCGCTGGGGGCCGGGCAGCTGGCGGAGGAGCTCGCGGCCGGTGGTCAGGGCCGGAGGGCCCCCCTCGGGCAGCGCGGTGGCGTGGCGGCAGAAGGGGCAGGAGAGGCGAGCGCCCGCTCTGCCGTCGGCGGTGCCGCGAGCGACGGCCGCGAGGCGGGAGAGGCACTCCAGGCAGAAGGTGTGGGTGCACTCGAGCACATTGGGTGTCTTGAAAACGTTGTCGTAGGCGTCGTAGCAGATGGAGCACTCCGGCCGGCGCGTGTCCGACGCCTCCTTCTTCGGCTCCTCGGCCCCGGAGCCGAGCCGCGTCGACCAATTCTGGGGCGACCGCTCCATCTTCGGGGAGGAAAAGAAGCCGATTTCAGGATTTCAGTCAATCGGTGCAAGTTGAAGGTTCACTCGGGTGTTACTGCCAGGCCGACAGGGTTTCGGTCTGTCAGTGCGTTAAATAAAAAGTACAATATGATGCTAAATGGGACACATGAGTCAATCAGGGATTTACCAAAGCAACACCAATCAATTCTGTCAGATCTATGATAAGAATATGACATTGTTGGTATAACCGTTCTCACTGGTCCTGTGGGTTCAGGAGTCGACTGTGTTGGGGACTTGGGGATGATGGATAGTCGCAGCACAGGTGCTCTCCTCTCTGTGCCCCGAGGGCCCGTCCTGCCCATCGAGACAAAGTCCCACCTTGTTCTCTCGTCTAATCGCTCTATCTACCCTTGAAATTCCTGCTCCGTCAGCGCTCTTCGTCTCTTCGTCTCTCCTGAACTCAAACACGCGTGAGCCAGACGAGGACAGGTTCTCCTGTATAATTACACCTCTGTTTATCAGTTCTAAGCCTCCCCTCATCATTGAAATGATGTTATCAGTCTGGTGCAGTGGTTCTCCAATGGCGGTTCTCCACTGGTCTGGGGCAGTGGTTCTCCACTGGTAGTTCTCCACTGGTCTGGGGCCAGTGGTTCTCCACTGGTGGTTCTCCACTGGTCTGGGGCTAGTGGTTCTCCACTGGTGGGCTGAGAGGCAGTTCGTGGAGAAGCTGTGTGCGGCTACGGATAATATAAATTTTTTAAAAATGGACTCTACAAATAAACTGAATTGAATTCATATAATATTAATATAATATATAATATTAATATTTTGAACCAAGACAATAGGACTTGCACGACATTACCAAACAGTAGTTATTTCTTTCATGGTGGACGGCGGTAATGAACTGTTTCCATGGCGATAAGCCACGCCTCCTGAAGGGAAGGATCAGGTAAAGTCCGGCGAGTAAAACAACGCGAGAGTTCGCTTCTATGTTGTTTGAGCGGGATTACGCTGCGCGCTTCCATGTCCGGTCCTTTTATCGCGGTCAGTCGCGCGTGTGTTTACTCTCAGGTGACCCACTATTAACCCACTGGGAAACACATCTCAGCGTAGGTGACCGCACTGAAGGGCCATTTTCAAGCTTTCTTTTCCATTTGTTTGGTTGCCCTTCTTTCCAACCTCTTTGTGTGCGATGCAGCCGTTTGTCTCTTCCAACGGACGGATGCACAACGCGGACCCAACCTGTTGGCAGTTTGAAAAGCAAATAAAACTCGATCTACCTGCCGGTTGAGCTGCTGCTGACGGTTTAACTGAACGTGGGGCTGAGGGCAAATAGCAGACCTGACTGTGTACACTTAGCACATGTGGTAAAGAACAAAAACAAATATTAAATTGATTTTTAAATGTATGATGTTATCTCTTTTTTTTTTTTTTTTAAACGTATGGTCTTCACATAAAAATAAAAAAACTGCCTCAATGACAACAAACAGCCGGCCACAAAATAGGCCTATATGGTTCAAGAACAACAAAGATGAGTTCAATGTTCCGTTTACCCGTCAGCTGGAGAAGTTCTCGGATGGTCCTCTCTGGTCGGCGGGTCTCTTCTCGCTCCCACTGCGCTGTGCATTGCCATGGCAACAAAGTCAGCTGTCCTCTTGGATGCCCATTTCCCTGGCAACAAAGTCAACTGCCTTCCAAGCCAAGCTGCTCCTCTGTCACTGCACTGAGGGCTCTGCAGGTGGAGGTGTGTGCCGGGTGGCCCAGACGCTGCTGTGTCAGTGTCAGCTCTGGGTCCTCCTTCTGGGTCCTCCTTCTGGGTCCTCCTTCTGGGTCCTCCTTCTGGATCCTCCTCTCCTTCCTCTGCGACCGTTGGGCATAATCACCTGCGCAAAGCTCTGGCTGCACCCTTTATTTATTTTGGCACTTCATGCAAATGCGGTAGGACAGTGCCTCGGCTTTAAGGCGGGGGTGAAGGAGGGGAGGGTAATGCACATTATTCTGTATTACTCAAGGAGAGTAATACACATTATTGCCCTCTCACCTCTCACCTCTTGTGTCTTTTCCTTCTCACCTCTTCCTCCTCTCCACCCTCACAGAGGCACACACTTTATATTTACAATATACAAACACACATTCACGGTGATACAATCTTCCACTTCCACCGCATTTAATTTGCTTATCAACAATTTCTCCCACTGCAAAAACAGAGAAACTCTACATCACAGGTGTCAAACACAAATCCAGCCCGTCACATCATTTTATGTGGCTTGAAAGACATATGGTCACCTTTTCTGAAAGAAATTTAAGACAAATATCCTGTGCTTTTATTTTGAAAGTTTCAAATGAAATGGATTTATGTTATAATATTAGAGAAATGTTCTTATGTACAATATGTCTACACTCAAATAAACAATAATCAAATGCAAAGAGAGTTATTTAACAATGTGTTTGAGTAGTTTATACTGTGTTACAGTTCCAACCGGCCCTTTGAGGGCAGCCATGATGCTGGTGAGGCCCTCGGTGAAGATGAGTGTGACACCCCTGCTCTACATGCTCTGCATATTTTTTCCTCTTCCTCCCCCAGGATGACAAAACACCAACTGCAATGACAGCCGGTGAAACACCAGTGCACTGGATATGCAACACAAAGGGACGCAATGCTGCACACAATACACATAAAGGGTTGATGTCCATGAAGGGAGAGATGAGGGAACAGGTGGCCGGAGAGGACCGCCTTCCCGCCGGAGCGCCGCGCCCCGTGAATAGCCTGTTGTTCCACTTCCTGACTGGCATACAGTGCTGCTGGCACAACTGGAGCCAAGCTGTTCCCTGTAGTATAGTAGTATAGTCACTTTTTTTATTGACAGTTAAATGACAAAAACAATGTTGAGTCTGAGGAGATGAGATCACCTTCAAGCTGAAGTTTCTATCCCCCCCCCCCCCACACACACACCTCACAGTCTGCATTTCAAAGACTTTCGTGAACATTCATTCAATAAATAAATACAAAAGTCCAACCGACAGGAATGCCCTCTCATTAAGATTCGCAAGACAGTCTAAGACCTTTTATTTTTTAAGAGGACATCTCGTTTTATTTGATGGTAATGACTGATGGCTGTGGGCCATTAGCAATAGTCTGTGCAATAACAGCTGTCCGACTGACTGGTTATTTAGTCACCCAAACACAAATTCTGGCGCGTCATATCAGCAAAGTAATTTATTGTTCTATTGTTCTAGTTTATTCATTTGTATGCGTGTTCCTCGCATAACAAAAAAAGTTTTTAACCGAATCGCATGCAATTTGGTGGGATGATTGGTTATTATCCGGGGACCATTCGATTAGATTTTGGGATAGATAAGGTCAAAGGTCAAGATCAAGGTCACAAAAAGGTCAAATATTCTTGAATCGCATGAAATTTGGTGGGATGATTGGTTATTATCAGGGGACCATTTGATTAGATTTTGGGATCAATCGGGTCAAAGGTCAAGGTCAAGGTCATGGAAAGGTCCACATCTTCTTTTTACCATAGCGCGGTCAATTTCTATCCAATTGGCATGCAACTAATGCCAAAATGTTCATAATTCAAAGCCCAATCTTGTGATATGCGAAGGTATGCGCTCTACCGAGTGCCCGTTCTAGTTAGGTCAATGTTTCAAGACTAATGTACCACATTGTATTGGATGGATTGGCATGCTATTTCAACGAGACGAGACACAGCAACATTCTGCAAGTCACTAGGAAGCCATAAACCGATGTCCTATAAAGTTCAGTTGGTCTCCCTTTTTTTTCACCGCTCCAATGACGGTGTGAAGAGTCACCGTGACATATTTTCATTTCACCCTGTACACATCAGACATCCCTGACCTTTGACCTCAGGAAAAACTCCCAAGTATTCATGTGTGTGTATGTATTAGGGCATGCAGATATGTGCATATATATGTTAATATGTGTGCATGTTCTTGCATGGCTACCCATATATATATAAATATATATATTCTTTATTCTTTATTTTATTTGTTGTATAGCTTTTGTCTAAGTACCTTTGTATTTACAATGTGTACATCTTTTCTTTTACATGCATATCTCGAAAACCAATAAAATATTTGATCACAAAAAAAGGGTAAAAAAGGGAGGATCCCTTCAGGAGAGCAACAGAGGAGGATCCCTCTCCAGGATCGACAGAATAATAGATGTCATGTGACTAGAGGGAAGCATTACAGAGTTACAACACATTCAATGAGTATGACAGAGTGGATGAATCGTTCATAGTAGGCATGAACCACGATCCAGACCTCCACCATCCATGAGACAGGTGGAGGAAGAGAGGAGGGGTGGGGGTGTTGTTCTCGTCGTTTCTTTTTGTGTGTGCAACATGGAGTTGAAGAAAAGTCTCATTTTAGCCATTTGGCTACGTGAGTATCGTTCAAAGGTTTGTCAGCCTATCACTTGAAGCTTTTTTTGGGGTTATCAACTGAGCCAGGAGACGTGGAGACACATTTTCCCAACTACCAACTGGGCGACAATAACAGCAATCCAGATAAAGGTACTCCAAGTGTATTGCTTGTTTGTGGTACACCCACCTGGTGAGTAAACCAACAGGGTACACATGGCGCACATGCAAATAGAGTGGGAAGAATGTGGGAGCCAATCAAGAGAGACTCCCGAGCAGCGGAGACAGCAGTCCAGTTCCCCCCAGAAGCCCAGTCGCAGGAGGAGATGGGGGACTGGATTTATTGGTAGGAGCAGTTAGTAAGTAGAAATAATAAGAGTAAAACAAATATGAGAAATAAACAAGGTATGTTAAACAAGCGTTAAACAGGGTTTGGTTGTCTTGGCGATGCACGAGTTCGAGTCAGCGGGGGTGCCGGGCTTTGTTGTTCAGAACCTGCATTGAGATCCAACCACCAGGCCCCGTTCAGAGGCCTCCAGAGATGTAAGGGACCTGGTAATATCCTGTACTTTACTGTCGTCGGATATCGCACATAAACTAGTTGATCACTTTAAAGAACACCACAGGTGTCAAACACAAGGCCCGCGGGCCAAATCCGCCCCGCCACATCATTTGATGTGGCCCCTGACGACTTGAAAGACATTTGATTACCTTTTCTTCAAGAAATTCAAGACAAACATCCTGTACTTTTATTTTGAAGGTTTCAAATGAAATGGATTAATGTTATAATATTAGAGAAATGTTCTTATGTATAATATTTCTACACTCAAATAAACAAGAATCAAATGCAAAGAGAATTATTTAACAATGTGTTTGAGTAGTTTATACCGTGTTACAGTTACAACCGGCCCTTTGAGGGCAGCCATGATGCTGATGAGGCCCTCGGTGAAGATGAGTGTGACACCCCTGCTTTAAACCCTCAGTTTGCACACAAGCCTCTATCTTACCAGAATTAAACCAGTCTTGTTAATTCCCATGGAAATATTCCACAATGAATAATCCTAATATCTTGCAACCTAATTTAACACTCCTGCTTGTCGCAGCTGTAGCTAGCACGTTGACATGGAGATCTTTGTGTATTTTTCTCTCCAAAATTTCAACCGGTCACATTTTGTGAACCCCAAAAAAACAATCTCACAGACATGACCAGGCTCGAGAAAAAAAAGAAGTAATTATACTGCAAAACACGTTTAAAGACCAGTCTGTAAATTGTAAACCTGCTTAATTTTTTTCTTCATTTGCAATCCATGACAATGTTTTCCAGAAGCCTGTTTTGGGATTTATTGGCCTTGATTTGATTTGCATCGAGTAATTCATGCAGGATTTGTGTGATTTATCAAAACCATCCTAAAGGTAGGCGACAAACATCCATAAAGGAAGTGAAATGAAACAGTTTGTCCCCAAAGGGCCTTGGCAGGTAGAACGTGTATACGTTTGCATCAGGCCTCCGAGACTTTCTCTGTTTGGCAATAGTCTATATTTTTGTTATTAGCCCCAAATTGTCCCAAAATCCCACCCCATGCGCAATACCATGAACCTGAAACTAGATCATGGGAAACAGTAATTAAAGTAACAAAATCTGAAACGTCTGAATGTAAAAAAAAGAAGAGAAGTGTCTCTCAATACTTACCAACTTCTCCAGTCTGTCTGTATAGCCCTCAGCCCCAAGCCAATCTGTTAATACAGAAGATGGTAATCTCAAATAATAGCGGCCTTGAATAAAGTGGATTTTTATTGTCGTCTTTCTCAGACGTCACTGAAACAGAAGACGGATGGATTAATCCACATTCACCAGACGTATCTTTTAACCTGAGCCTGACGAGTATCATTCTGTATAATTAAAAACTGTAAGTGTTAAACAGACCATAATGGAACGAAAGGTGAAAAGAAATAGTTCATATATCATATTTATAATCTGTTGATGTTTTGAAACTGAGCCGTTCAGTGCATTGGGCTGAAAGCTCAACACTGCAGCGCCCCCGTGTGGCCACGTGGGGGGACGCACATGTACGAGGTGCACTGAACGCTCTCCTATGTTATCAAGTGGTTCATTGCAATGGCCTCTTCAGGTGGAGCTGACCATCCGGCTTCATTGTAATACATGACACATTGTGATGCGTTGATCATCATAAAAAAGGGGGCTTTTGAGGAAATTATCACAAGAACTCAAATAAATGCCCTGACAGATATCCAAACACATGTGGGGGGAATTGATGACAGAGAGAGAGTACGTTTTATTCTTAAATACTTATTAATCAAGAAAAAATGTGTCTACGTCCCTGAGAAATAAATCTTGAGCCGGAGATTTGCCAGTTGTAGAATTACAATATCCTATTTCTGATGTTCAGTTGTGTCTTTTCCCCAAGTCATGTGGTAGAATAGGTTGGCCGTACTCAAAGAAGAAGAACAACTCATGTTGTATTTAATTTCTGGATATATTGTACTTGGGTATTGACTCTGTGCAGGTGCGTCTACATACAGATGTTCCAGATGTGTGTGTGTGTGTGTGTGTGTACGTCTGGCTTGGCGAAATGAGGTGACATCTTTGTATGTATTGTTTATGTATTTAATGTCCTGTACTCTAGGTGTATACAGTGGGAGGGGTGGCGGGAGTGGGTTTGTTTTCTGATATTTCAACAAAAAGATGATAAACAATGGAAGTATCAGTTCATGTTTACTGTGTTATGTACCTGCCAATATTTCCAAATAAAAGAATACATTATTTGTTTTGTTTTCTTCTTACATATACTGTTGCAGTGTGTCTCATTCTGTACTGTTATTGTTGTATGTGTGTTATGGTCTGTCAAGAGACGACAGATGCTAAATAGCTGAAACTACAAGCTGGTGCAGTGCATCAAATGGTGACATTTATGTTTTAACTGTAAATAATCCCTCTTAAATAATAACATAATAATATACAGGACTGTCTCAGAAAATTAGAATATTGTGATGAAGTTCTTTATTTTCTGTAATGCAATTAAAAAAACAAAAATGTCATGCATTCTGGATTCATTACAAATCAACTGAAATATTGCAAGCCTTTTATTCTGATTTATTGCTGATTATGGCTTACAGCTTAAGAAAACTCAAATATCCTATCTCTAAATATTAGAATATCATGAAAAAGTATACTAGTAGGGTATTAAACAAATCACTTGAATTGTCTAATTAACTCGAAACACCTGCAAGGGTTTCCTGAGCCTTGACAAACACTCAGCTGTTATAAATCTTTTTTTTAACTTCGTCTGAGGAAATATTAAAATTTTATGAGATAGGATTTTAGAGTTTTCTTAAGCTGTAAGCCATAATCAGCAATATTAAAAGAATAAAAGGCTTGCAATATTTCAGTTGATTTGTAATGAATCCAGAATGCATGACATTTTTGTTTTTTTAATTGCATTACAGAAAATAAAGAACTTTATCACAATATTCTAATTTTCTGAGACAGTCCTGTATAATATATTTCATTTAGCATCCATTTTGGTTTTACAGCTCATACAGCTGTACTGAATAGCAACAGATCACTGAGAAATAATAATAATATAATCAGTTTGGATAAAAGCGTCTGCTAAATGACATGTAATGTAATAATATAATAATACTACTACTACTACTACTAATAATAATAAAAACAATAATAATAATGATATTAACTCGTATGAATCAAATATATATTTAAAAAACATGGGGGACATAATTAATATGTCTCTCTGTATTGTTCAATCGCACGCACGCACGCACGCACTTACGCACGCACGCACGCACGCACGTCAATGCCATGGAAACCGGACCGAGGGTATTTAAGGCCGCGGACGTTCTGATTCTCCCCTTTGCACCTTGGACTTTGACGCGAGCGGACCTCACCTGTGAACCCTCCTGTGAACCCAAACCTGTGAAGGAAACTCTGAGACTTTTGCACTGCTTGAGTCTTTTTGTAGGAAACCGGACTACGAGACCTGAGACCCCGAGGAAGGCCCTCCGACGACCGAGAGCCGAGGACGAGCCCCTGCTGAAGCGACCGGGCTGTGACTTGGACTATAACTTCAGGTAAGACCATTTCTTCATTTAATTTAGCATTTTTATGATGAATGTATCCCCTTAAATCCATAGAAGTGTTCTCAGTTTAGAAATCAGTGAAACGTTTTGAGTTTAAAGGTTTATAATGTTGACAGGAAAACATATTTTGTGAAAAGTGACCCTCAGTCGATGATTCGTCGTGTAAAATGAGATTTGAGTTGCAGAATGTCTTGAAAATGTCGGGAGATGTGCGGAATGTGTTAACAATTAGTGCAAAGCCTCGAAACCTCTTTTATTTGTGTTTTAAGGCATCAAAACGTCTTAGTGTAACTTTGAAATTACAGAAAAAAGATGGCGCCTGAAGCATTTCTATAGAATTCTCAAATATACTCTGTAAAATGCATAAACTCGGCACCATGGTAACCATATGAAACGCTGCGGTCACCTGACCTGACCTGCGCGTGACCCTGAGCTGCTCTGTCGTGACCGTTGAAACGGGCCTTATTGTACACACATCTGCTCCTTTTACTTTATCATATTAAAGTCATTTATTTAATATTAAAATGCACTGTGCTCGTTGTCGCGGTGCTTTGTTTGCTGATGGGAGTGCACGAGCGCGCGCTGCCTCCAGCATCTCCTCCACGCGCTCTGAGATGCACCTCGTGAAGTGGAGAACAATGAGTTATGAACGAGAGAGGTTACAGTGTCGCCATGTTTCACTGTGCGTCCTCTAGTCTTATTTATTATGATGTTATATGTTGTTTCGCCTGCGTATTATGACAGCAATCGGCGTTGTTTGCCCTTTGACCTCAACCCGAGCTTGAACCCTCTTGTTGACCGGAGCTGTGAAGCTAACTCCTTGAGCTGTTGACCGCTAGCTGAAACCTATCCTTGAATCTCGTTCTAGTTCCTGACTTCCTCTTCCGCGGAAGAAGCCGGAGAATGGAGGACTACTTCCCGTTTGGCGAGCCCGGAGGTAAGTTTTATATTTATATTTCGCATTTTTGTTATTGTTTCTTACCTTAAAACCATTTAAAACGTTCTCAGTTGTGAAATCAGTGAAACCTTTTGAGTTTATAGTTGTACAGTTCACAATGTCAAGGGGCCTGTTTGAAACATACATATTTGGTGGAGGTTTCTCCGTGTAAAATGATTATTTGAGGACCGGAATGTCTTAAAAGTCGCTGCATATCTGTGGTATGTGTTAACTATTAGTGTAGCGGATTGAAAACACTGTTATTTTATTTTACTGCTCCTTTTACTTAATACTATCCCATAAACGATTTCTTTAACAATTAACCCTCCTGTCGCACAATTAAAGGTTTAGAAAGGGCAAAGTGAGGAGATATGAAACATTGTCTAGTCTGGAAGGTGTGGCTCGCGAGTCTAAACAGTTGTACATTGACCTGCTAACGGATTGATTAGCAGCTGGAATCTGAAACTATTATTGCTCAATGTAATCCAGAAACATTTCATGGCATGACGAATCCTGTTTGAATGTTTCCCTGCAGCCGGTGGCGACAACGTTGGAGCTCCACCTCCCCCCCCGCCCCGCCTGCCCCCCCTCCCCCCCGGGGCAGCCTTCGGAATGGACTTCGGCGGTAAGAAATCAGAGCAATGCACAATTCAAGGTTTATATAGGGGGAAAGTGAGAAGATATGAAACATTGTCGAGTCTGGAAGGTGTGGCTCACGAGTCTAAACAGTTGTACATTGACCTGCTAACTGATTGATTAGCAGCTGGAATCTGAATCTATTATTGCTCAATGTAATCCAGAAATATTTCATGGCATGACGAATCCTTAAATGTTTCCCTCCAGCCGGTGGAGACTACCTTGGAGCTCCTGGCCGCCCTGCGACCATCAGGTTTGTCCTGGAAGGTAACCTTGCGGACATTCACTTTGACATGGCGTATGTGGCTTTATTGCTTGTCTTGGAGCGTGTCCCCCCAGATGAGGGCCAGCTGCGACTCATCCGACTCCGACTCATCCGACTCCGACTCCGGCGACGCATGGCCCGCGTCCAACTCCGACGGGGCCGACCCGGACAGGCCCCCAGGTAAGTTATCAGGTTAGTAATACACTTGTCCCTTTACACTTACACTACACTGTTTAAAGTACTGTTATTGGTTTGTATGTGCACTTTATTTTATATTCGACTGTAAATGTAATATGTTACAATTCTTGCACTTTGTTGATTGTTGAATCTTATTGTCTAATGTTGCACCACCACACATTCTTTGGATGTGAAAACATACTTTGCAATAGATAGATGGATAGATAGATAGATAGATAGATAGAGATAGATAGATAGAGAGATAGATAGATAGGTACATAGAGAGATAGAGCTATAGATAGATAGGCAGAC
>NC_079396.1:5772377-5775874 GCF_029220125.1 Pseudoliparis swirei
TTAAAGCCGAAAATTCCGCCACTTAACTGCACTCGCTGCGTAGTGTGCGCAGACAGCTCGACACGGAGCAGCGCGTGCGCTCTGATCGCTCTTTTAATGAAGTATCGATACTAAAAATATGCTAAATCACATCGCTCTTAACGTACGGGTACTTTGTTAGCATCGCTCCACCGTGCAGCGTGACAGCAGCAGATAGCGGGCTAACATTCAAGCTAACCTAAACCACCAAACGCTGAAGACATCTTGACGCTGATTGGCCGAGACGCGACACGTCCCATCAAAGATGTTCTATTGCGAAAAGCACCACTCCACATTTTCTCCGTGTCCCACTCCAATCTCATAAACGCCGGCCGGCCAATTGACCCCCCCCCCCCCCCAAAAAAAAAAAACTCTTCGGATCTACACGATTCACGTCAGTCACCTATTTTGGTTTCAAAACGGCGAATTTCGCCGAAAGGTGAGGGATTCTCATGCCTGCTATTAGATGATGTCACACCTCTTCAACAACGGACTTAATCAACTACCACGACACGCCTATAACGTATAAAAAAAGAAAAGAGAAAAGTATTTCCATATTGTCTTTTTAATTCCTCTTCTTGGTCCAGACTTGGCCTCCATCACCCACAATGTGACATGCCAGAGATTCGGGGCTAACGAGGAGCCGTTTGCATCACCAGAGGGCGACGAGTCGTCAGACCCAACCGACCGCTCAAGTGCAATTTCATCACCTTTCTTCTTTTGCAGCTACCCCTCTAGACCAGTTACTCAGGCGCTGTGCACATACTTTGATGTGTACATTCTGTGGAAATCCCCTTTAAAACCTATATGTTAACCCTCCTGTTACCTTCAAATGTATATAACATCTTTTACCCCTGGGGTCAATTTGACCCCAGCGATTAAAACCTAGAGAAAATTATTAGAATTCATATTGTTTCCCAAGTTTAAGTGTGAGGTACTTTATGTTTGTTTGTTGACTACCCAAATAGCCTTTTAAATAAATAAAAAAGTTGATATTTCTTATATGTTTTACACAGTGAAAAACAGTCTGGGGTCAAATTGTACAGGACATTTTTAACAATTTAAACAATTTAATGTTTACCCAGTTGTCCCCAATAGATTAGGAAGTCATGAATTATGAATTTTAAAAAAAAGTCAATCATTATTTTAGAGACGTTAAACATTGAATGGGGTCAAATTGACCCCAAATATAATAGGAGGGTTGCAACTGATATTCCCCCCGTACAGGCCCTCAAATAAACATGCTCCTACATCCACTTCTGTATTTTATTTTTATTAAATTCCGACACACTTGCCGAACAAGGCTCTGCAGTGGAGATGCCTGGAGGTGGATGAACACCCCTCCGTGGGTCTGCACTGACGCCAACAAGGGGAGCTCTGACCAGGGCTTGTGCTGGGCTGGACCGAGCCCCGGCCACAGCTATGTGCTTGTTTGTTCAGCCTACCTGCCCGGGGCTGAATACAGACAGGGATACAGCAGATATGGCAACCAGCTTTCCCTGGAATTAAGATGGGAATGCAAACTTTGCCTTGGGAAAACGACTCTCAGATATATATTTAGTTTAATAAGACAAGCCCAGGCAATGGTTTTATTTGCGCTTCTGCTACTGTCTGGATGTGATGATTTGTTAAATATTTCGTCGAGCATATTTCTATTTGGAATGAGTTCATGTGCAAAAAGTCGACAAACGAAAAAAGAGAGAAACTCCCCTTCTTTCACATATAATTCATTTTCACAAAACCGTGAGCCTAACTCACGCACACACGATAACAATAAATACTTGAATGCACCGACATACATAAATAAATGCCATCCACAGTTCTATTGCAGGTGCTTCGATTGAATCTGCCGTGTTCAGCTTCACAGTCAGCACACATAGCCCCCGGTGCGAGAGGAGAACCCGCTCCTCACAAGTGTGATCACTTTAATTCATTGGCTCATGAGTCCTGGGAGGAATGTGACTGTAGTCGGCATGGCGGGAACGCCGGTAAGGCACATCGGACGACAGCGCGTTACAGACATGAGAACAGAGCCAACAGAGATCGGCCCAACAAGTCATTTCTGTGTGAGGAATGGTGATCGAAGTGAATACTAAATAAATACTGACTTCTCAGTGAACCGGAGGGATCGGTTTGTAAAGACTGCATTTTCAAACACATTTTTGGGAAAGACACGTCTGCATTCAGTTCGGATAAAGAAAAAAAGGCATTTGGTGTTTTTGCGTGTTCTGATGGGCCGTCGTCTCAAGTGGGTGCTTGTGATGAAAAATAGTGCATGGCAATCCAAAAAAGTGCAAAGTGATCATCCCCAACGACGCGTCCGTGTCACCGATGTCACTCCTCTCGTCTCCGCCCCCTCATCGAGTCCTGAGGTACTCCGGCGTGGAGTAGTTGAAGAGCAGGAAGTCCATGCGATACAGGTTGAACAGCTTCTTCTGGTAGAACGGGCTGACGTGCTTGAAAAAGCGCGCCGCCATGTTGCCGTCGGTTCTGGTGCTCTTGCCGGACGTCGGGAACTGGAGCGCCTCCTCCACTCCGGCCAGCCGGAGCACGGCCCGAGCGTCCGGCTCCAGGGTCTCGTACTTCCCCACCACGTCGTAGTGGATCATGCACGGGTGGCAGAGGGAGTGCACGCGCTCCCAGTGCTCGTTGAAGGGTTCCTCGCGTTGGGTGCGAGGGTCCACGAGGTACTGGACGAACTCGGGGAAGGAGACGTCGTCGCCCTTCTCCAGCGCCCCGGGCTCCGGGTCGGGCCGGTTCCGCCGGACGATCTTGGTGCCGTAGCGCTTGTGGAAAGCCGTGTTGTAGCTGCGGGTGAACTTGTTGCGGTAGGCGGACACCAGGCGCTCGAAGGGCTCCCGCACGAAGACGAACTTCAGGTAGTCGCGGAGGCGCCGGTTGATCTCGGGCACCGTGAACTCCGACAGCGTGCGCGGTGACCCGCCACGTCGCCTCGTTGGCGGGATGTCGAGAGGGTTGACGTGGCGGCCGTCGCTGGTGAGGACCATCAGGTCGCGCTTCCAATTGGTGCAGAGCTACCTGGAAGAGGAAGGTTCTCCTTCAAGCCAAAAAACACATTCCTACAAAGAACTGGTGTTTTTATTAACAGTCTAGTCTATAAATACATCAACGGAACTAGAACGGGCACTCGGTAGAGCGCATACCTTCGCATATCACAAGATTGGGCATTGAATTATGAGCATGTTGGCATTATTTGCATGCCAATTGGATACAAATTGACCGCGCTATGGTAAAAAGAAGATGTTGACCTTTTCATGACCTTGACATTGACCTTTGACCCGATCGATCCCAAAATCTAATCAAATGGTCCCCGGATAATAACCAATCATCCCACCAAAATTCGGTTTAATACGTTTTGAGTTATGCGAGTAACACGCATACAAATAAATAAATACACGGCGATCAAAAGATAACCTTCCGCATTTTCAATGCGAAGGTAATGAGAAGAATATCTCGTA
>NC_079396.1:7723442-7787399 GCF_029220125.1 Pseudoliparis swirei
CCGAGAGCTAGCATAGTTAGAATAGTTTAGCTCCTATTTTCTGGCTGTGAATTCTCGTGACATTTATAAACATACTTTCAAATATGTCTAAACAGCATTTATACAACACAAAAAAGATTCTCTCTCTCTCTCTCTATCACTCAAACATGACATCAGTAAACAGCTGCAAGGCTTTGAAATCATGTGGTTCTGAGTTTTTGTTATTTTATTTTTTAGGAAACGTCGACCAGTTGTGGCGTCGCGTTTTCAACAGCGCTAATGTTGTGGTTGATTTATCACAAAACAACGTTGTGAGCCATGAGCACGCCGGGTGAAATTTACAAGAACTCAAATAAATGCCCCGTCGGATATCAAATCACATTTGGGGGGAGTTTATGACAGAGAGAGTAACTTTTATTCTTAAATACTGATGAATGAAAAAAAAGTGTCTCCAGCAAAAAGGGCACTTTTCTCATCCAGGGCAAAAGGGCTGGTGCTTGAGCACCACTAGGGCTCTATCTGTGCACGTGCCTGTATATACACATCTATACATATATATACATATAGATATATATATATACATATAGATATATATATATACATATATACACATACATACACACATATATTATACATATATACATATATATATATACATATACACATACATATATATATATATATATACACACATATATATATACACATATTATATATATATATATATATATATATATACATATGCTTAAGAGTGCGTCGTAACAGTCTGTTCCTACACCGCTTTGATGAAGACAGTGGGTTGGTACGTAATCAACTAAAGTTGAGACACCTGAAGGAAGGCTTCATTTACTTCAAGAGCAGCTGCAAGTCGTTAACCCTTAATTACTTGTTCCCTGAAAAGGCCTTTTTGTATAACTCTGAAATACACATTATTTTTCAGTTTTTGGTAACCTAAACTTTTTTTGTTTAACCTCTGGCAGTTTGCCGCTGACCTCTGTACCATTTCAGGTTAGTCACTGGACTTGAACTGCTTAAATTTCAATAAAAACTGTAAAAATGTGAGTGTTCTAAAACGTTTGACTGCTAGTGTATATACATGCATGTTTAGTCATTTCAAAAGGACAAGGTGCTTGTGTTTTGTATTCTGTATTTTCCAACAAAAAAAAGTGCGATTGTGTCACATCTGCTTGAAAATTATGATTTAAAAAAACCACACGCCGCTCCGTAAAGGGGTGCATTTAAAAAATGAAACGCCTGTAATCCACGGCAGCATTCGCAGAAGAGAGAAATATTACATGTGGCACAACATGTGAGGCTTCAATAAAAGAGGAAGACACATTCCAGATACTCACACGCAGATATTGCACTTTTCAAAGCATTACTACGGACATTATATATATATATATATATATATATAGACTAATGTTGACTGAAGCATTTCACGGTTTGTTTGTGTGCATTCATTTAAAATGTAAAACAACAAAAAACGACAGCAGATTCTCACTGTTTGTTTTCTTTTCTTCTCCTTTTGTGTATTCTTTCTCTTGTTGTTGTTTTGGCTGCACGGTGGTGTAGTGGCTAGCACTGTCACCTCACAGCAAGAGGGCTGTGGGTTCAATTCCCGGCCTGGGTGGTCCTTCTGTGTGGAGTTCCCCGTGGCAGTGTGGGGTTCCCTCTGGGTTCTCTCCGGCTCCTCCCACAGTCCAAAGACATGCAGGTTAATTGATCACTAAATTGCCCGTAGGTGTGAATGTGAGTATGAATGGTTGTCTGTCTCCATATGTGCCCTGGATGGACTGTCCAGGGTGTCCCCTGCCTTCGCCCTATGTCAGCTGGAATCGGCTCCAGCGCCCGGCGACCCTAATGAGGATAAGCGGTATGGAGAATGGAAAATATATATATATATATATATATAAAAGAACATGTCACTGTGACAATGTTCTTCAGCGAGAAGGACATTTTGTTTACGGAAATCTGGAGAAAAAGAAAAGAAAAGAGATGAGCTTCGACGGCATCCTGCTAGGTCGATGCCAACTTGAAAAAATACAAATAAAAGAAGGAATTCTTCATTGTAGAAATGATGTCACACCTCTTCAACAACGGACTTAATCAACTACCACGACACGCCTATAACGTTGTCGGCCCACAGTATAAAAAAGAGAAAAGTATTTCCATATTGTCTTTTTAATTCCTCTTCTTGGTCCAGACTTGGCCTCCATCACCCACAATGTGACATGCCAGAGATTCGGGGCTAACGAGGAGCCGTTTGCATCACCAGAGGGCGACGAGTCGTCAGACCCAACCGACCGCTCAAGTGCAATTTCATCACCTTTCTTCTTTTGCAGCTACCCCTCTAGACCAGTTACTCAGGCGCTGTGCACATACTTTGATGTGTACATTCTGTGGAAATCCCCTTTAAAACCTATATGTTAACCCTCCTGTTACCTTCAAATGTACTAACATCTTTTACCCCTGGGGTCAATTTGACCACAGCGATTAAAACCTAGAGAACATTTTTAGAATTAATATTGTTTCCCAAGTTTAAGTGTGAGGTACTTTATGTTTGTTTGTTGACTACCTAAATAGCCCTTTAAATAAATAAAAAAGTTGATATTTGTCATATGTTTTACACAGTGAAAAACAGCCTGGGGTCAAATTGTACAGGACATTTTTAACAATTTTATGTTTACCCAGTTGTCCCCAATAGATTAGGAAAAGTCATGAATTCTGAATTTTAAAAAAAAGTCAATCATTATTTTAGAGATGTTAAACATTGAATGGGGTCAAATTGACCCCAAAGGTAATAGGAGGGTTACAACTGATATTCCCCCCGTACAGGCCCTCAAATAAACATGCTCCCACATCCACTTCTGTATTTTTTAAATTTATTAAATTCCGACACACTTGCCGAACAAGGCTCTGCAGTGGAGATGCCTGGAGGTGGATGAACACCCCTCCGTGGGTCTGCACTGACGCCAACAAGGGGAGCTCTGACCAGGGCTCGTGCTGGGCTGGACCGAGCCCCGGCCACAGCTATGTGCTTGTTTGTTCAGCCTACCTGCCCGGGGCTGAATACAGACAGGGATACAGCAGATATGGCAACGAGCTTTCCCTGGAATTAAGATGGGAATGCAAACTTTGCCTTGGGAAAACGACTCTCAGATATATATTTAAGTTTAATAAGACAAGCCCAGGCAAAGTTTTTTATTTGCGCTTCTGCTACTGTTAGGATGTGATGATTTGTTAAATATCGTCGAGCATATTTCTATTTGGAATGAGTTCATGTGCAAAAAGTCGACAAACGAAAAAAGAGAGAAACTCCCCTTCTTTCACATATAATTCATTTTCACAAAACCGTGAGCCTAACTCACGCACACACTATAACAATAAATACTTGAATGCACCGACATACATAAATAAATGCCATCCACAGATGTTCTATTGCAGGTGCTTCGATTGAATCTGCCGTGTTCAGCTTCACAGTCAGCACACATAGCCCCCGGTGCGAGAGGAGAACCCGCTCCTCACAAGTGTGATCACTTTAATTCATTGGCTCATTAGTCCTGGGAGGAATGTGACTGTAGTCGGCACGGCGGGAACGCCGGTAAGGCACATCGGACGACAGCGCGTTACAGACATGAGAACAGAGCCAACAGAGATCGGTCCAACAAGTCATTTCTGTGTGAGGAATGGTGATCGAAGTGAATACGAAATAAATACTGACTTCTCAGTGAACCGGAGGGATCGGTTTGTAAAGACTGCATTTTCAAACACATTTTTGGGAAAGACACGTCTGCATTCAGTTCGGATAAAGAAAAAAAGGCATTTGGTGTTTCTGCGTGTTCTGATGGGCCGTCGTCTCAAGTGGGTGCTTGTGATGAAAAATAGTGCATGGCAATCCAAAAAAGTGCAAAGTGATCATCCCCAACGACGCGTCCGTGTCACCGATGTCACTCCTCTCGTCTCCGCCCCCTCATCGAGTCCTGAGGTACTCCGGCGTGGAGTAGTTGAAGAGCAGGAAGTCCATGCGATACAGGTTGAACAGCTTCTTCTGGTAGAACGGGCTGACGTGCTTGAAAAAGCGCGCCGCCATGTTGCCGTCGGTTCTGGTGCTCTTGCCGGACGTCGGGAACTGGAGCGCCTCCTCCACTCCGGCCAGCCGGAGCACGGCCCGAGCGTCCGGCTCCAGGGTCTCGTACTTCCCCACCACGTCGTAGTGGATCATGCACGGGTGGCAGAGGGAGTGCACGCGCTCCCAGTGCTCGTTGAAGGGTTCCTCGCGTTGGGTGCGAGGGTCCACGAGGTACTGGACGAACTCGGGGAAGGAGACGTCGTCGCCCTTCTCCAGCGCCCCGGGCTCCGGGTCGGGCCGGTTCCGCCGGACGATCTTGGTGCCGTAGCGCTTGTGGAAAGCCGTGTTGTAGCTGCGGGTGAACTTGTTGCGGTAGGCGGACACCAGGCGCTCGAAGGGCTCCCGCACGAAGACGAACTTCAGGTAGTCGCGGAGGCGCCGGTTGATCTCGGGCACCGTGAACTCCGACAGCGTGCGCAGGTGACCCGCCACGTGCGCCTCGTTGGCCGGGATGTCGAGAGGGTTGACGTAGCGGCCGTCGCTGGTGAGGACCATCAGGACGCGCTTCCAATTGGTGCAGGCTACCTGGGGGGGGGGGGGGGGGGGGAGAGGAAGGTTCTCCTTCAAGCCAAAAAACACATTCCTACAAAGAACTGGTGTTTTTATTAACAGTCTAGTCTATAAATACATCAACGGAACTAGAACGGGCACTCGGTAGAGCGCATACCTTCGCATATCACAAGATTGGGCATTGAATTATGAGCATGTTGGCATTATTTGCATGCCAATTGGATACAAATTGACCGCGCTATGGTAAAAAGAAGATTTTGACCTTTTCATGACCTTGACATTGACCTTTGACCCGATCGATCCCAAAATCTAATCAAATGGTCCCCGGATAATAACCAATCATCCCACCAAATTTCATGCGATTCGGTTTAATACTTTTTGAGTTATGCGAGTAACACGCATACAAATAAATAAATACACGGCGATCAAAACATAACCTTCTGCATTTTCAATGCGAAGGTAATGAGAAGAATATCTCGTAGTCTTGCTGTAACCTCGACCCCCTCCTTGTCAATAGGAATTATGATTTTTTTCCCCCATGGATTCAATAAATCAGGAGGCCAGACTTGCAACCCCCCCCCCCCCGGAGAGGCGCTCCTCACAATTTGAAAGCCTCTGGTCTCGATTCTTCAGCGGCGCTAATGAATCTCATAGCGACCAACCTTGGGTACGTAGCAGTAAATGAGGCCGTGTTTGTCGTCCACAATCAGGTGTTTGAGATCCTCGGGCGACAGCACTTGGCGCTTCCTCGTGTGGCTCAGACACGCCTGCTCCAACAGCTCCCTGCGACCTTGGAGGGACCTCTGAGCCGCCAACTCGCTCTGAGATCAGGAACATTGCAATCTTTAAATGACATTCGAAGGAATGTACAGCAAAACAAGAAAGAAGAGAAAGGACCACAGAGCTCAGCAAATATACATTGTGTGTGTGTGTGTGTGTGTGTTTTCACCTGGTCTCCGTTGTAGAGGGTCTGCAATGGACTTCTCCTGCTCTTCCCGGGTGTGCTTTCCGTCCTCACAGCTGGTTCTACGGTTAGAAAGCGTCGTCTTTTATCTTTCCATCTTTTTACTGGACAGGATTTGTGTGAAAATGTGACATGAACTTTGTCACCACTGATATAAGTCCGACCACATTTAAACAAAATGCATGTAGTGTAGTGAGAGACACCTTTGGACTAGAGGTGAGTAGTAAACTCTAAAGATGTGTATCGGGTTATCGGGGAGGAGAGTCAGACAGAGTTCGGCCTGTCATGACGTGATCCTCTCTCCTTTTGTTTATAGATTCCATAGGAACAGAGTGTTCCTGCCAAACTCTTACATAACTTCCATTTCTTCCTTCGGGTCTCTCTCGCTCTAGCTGCAACACTCTTCTGATGCATTTACTTTTTTTAAACCTTATCTGGTTCGACTTAATTTGACGGTGACCCCTTTCGTGAATCTATCCACAGCAAATTGACAGGAGGAAACAGGGGAGAAGAAGAAAAAAAAATAGGGTTTGTAGAACAATGAAAATGATGCGCCGCTGATTGGCTGGAGGGGAAGAGCAACGCCTGGCTGCACAACACGCATTCGTAATGATGGGAGCTGCTGGAGGCTCCGCGCGTTGGAGAAAGTTAAGCTTTCTGGTTCGAGACCGTGTCATTGGCTCGCCTCCCTCCTCCAGCCTCTGTAAACACATCTGCCTTCTGCTTCCATCCCCCACTCCCCTCCCCCTCCTCGCCTGCTCCCACCCAGGCCTGGTGATGGCAGTCGGTGTTTGGGTCCACAGCTGATGACACCGAGTGAGAAAAGGGATTTTTTTTGGGGGTTTCTTTTGCACGTGTTGCACAATGCTGCGATGGGATGGCGGCGGAGAGATTTATCCATGTCGACGTGATGGAATCCAACACTCACATTGAGAGAACGAGTCTAAACGTTCCCCGTTTTGAAATGGCACCCACGTGTAATATATCTCTTTGTCAACTTGGTACTCTAGTCTCGTGGTAAGAAAATATACAAACCACTTTTTTTTTTCTCCTTCTGTCATTTTGAGGAAACAGAAAACCCCCAAAAAGGAGAACAGCAGCTGTGACCGGGCGACTGCTGCAAATATAATAAAACGTGTGGTAGAGGAGGTTTCTGACATCAGGACAGCAGAACGTCTCTACAGCTTTCGCCGGAAACTAAAAACACATCTTTTCCGACTATATCTGGATTAAAACACAGATTAGCACTTCAGTGGCTCTTAAATAGCTCTTATTGTGGTACTTTTGTAGTTCGACTATGCTGAGGAAATGTTACTTTCTGTGTTCTTGTTGTTCTTAGTTTGTACTCTAGGTTGAATGCACTAAGTCGCTTTGGATAAAAGCGTCTGCTAAATGACACGTGATGTAATGTAATGTAATGTTTCTGAGATTGCGAGAATGAGACTGCCGTGATGCAGCCTCGCCCGGTCCTTCCTCTCGTGCTTCATCCATAATCCTCAACTTCCTCTTGGCGCATGTGCGCCACATCGTCCGGTCACGCAGAGATGGAAGTCCAAGTCCTGCTGGACCCTGTTGAAAGCTTTCGCTGAATATCAGGGGAGGGGCTGACCGGTCGATGCCTACTGCACACAAGGAGCAAAGAAAGGAAAAAGGTTTTGCCAGCGCGTCAGTTATCGTCAATGCACAACAATCTTTTGTCAAAATGTAAGATTCAGATTCAGATCCAACCCGTTCTCGCCCCAATAATTCAACTCAGATCCCACAGCTCAGGGTTCACACACTTGTTGTTGACCAATGGTTTTCCCATGACTTGAAACCAAATTTCCATGACCAAACATTTTGTAAAAACTCGGTGTATACACGAGTAAATACCGGCTTAAATGACACAAATGAATGAGAGACAATAGTTTGATTTAAAGAATAAATATTCACATAAATGTTTATTCTTTTAATCAAACTGTGTAAATGAATAAAACACATTTCCATGACTTTTTCAAAACTTTTTGGATAAAACATTTTTTTTAGGGACTTTTCCACATCTAAAAAATAACCATTTTTTTATTCCAGGACTTTCCCAGGTGTTCCATGACCGTACGAACCCTGAGCTTCAAACTCATCGTGCTCTACTTAACCCTCAAGCGTCGGTTTTTGCCACGGCAAGGTCGGCTTGTCAACGCGGGCTCGTTACCCGTCGTGTCTTTTCAGAATAAACTTCACAGGAAGTTTAGGTTCCGGCAACAATTTAGTTATCTGTAGGAAAAGAGAGTGGCTGATGTTGTGTCTGGATTTCTTCCTTCTTGATAGATTGTGACTAATCTCTTAACCTGTTGCATATAAACTTGTATCCCTCTGCTATCTGACTGCTGGTGAGACGCCACCGGATACTCACCCTCCGGACCTCAGTTATCAAACACAGGAAACAGAGAGTTTGGATCAGAGTTCAATTCACGGAGATTTATTTGTAACCAACAGTTTCACAAATAAACCTGAGCTGTTAGGTCAATGTTTCAAGACTAATGTACCACAACATCTATTGGATGGATTGGCATGCTATTTCAACGAGACGAGACACAGCAACATTCTGCAAGTCACTAGGAAGCCATAAACCGATGTCCTATAAAGTTCAGTTGGTCTCCCTTTTTTTTCACCGCTCCAATGACGGTGTGAAGAGTCACCGTGACATATTTTCATTTCACCCTGGACACATAAGACATCCCTGACCTTTGACCTCACATCGGATCAGGAAAAACTCCCAAGAGGAACAGTATTCATGTGTGTGTATGTATTAGGGTCTGCAGATATGTGCATATATATGTTAATATGTGTGCATGTTTTTGCATGGCTACCCATATATATATATATATATATATATATTCTGCTCTTGCTTATGTAACCCAGTGGGAAAGAGGTGGTACACAGTAAAGCCACGAGAGGGCGCTCTATTTTGGGGAAAGTCAGTAGGACCGAACGAAAGGTGGTCCACGTGACTGACTGGTGGCGTTGGTGATTTATCTTGTGTAAGTAAATGTGTAGTAAATATGTTATAAATGTGTTTCTATGTCAACCTACCAAAAGATGTTCAATAATATGAGCACATAGAAGTTTATAAGTGCATTGTATGTTGTTAAATGTGCCGATGGTGATGTCAAGAGGTATGATGTTGACTGATTTTGTCACCATGCGCTGCATTGTTAGAGACGATTGCGGAGTTACTAATGCGCGTCGCTTTAATAACCGTCCTGTCGGGATACGTTCCGTTGTGATCCATGTTTTGTATCATTTGTTGTCTGTCCATTGTTACAGAGATGATGTTTGTTTTTGTTACTTTAGTGCTCTATGGTGTGGGTGTCTGTGAACACCAAAAGCATTTGAGCTAGCACCGTGATACGAGCTGTGAGTGTGTGAGTATGTGTAATGTCTTGCGTCATTTGTATATTGATGGACCAAATGTTTAATGTTGTGGATTTCAGAGGTAACTGTATGTGTGATTTGTTGTCTTTTGTTTCTGTATTGTCAGAAGAGTTACCACTGCAGTTTATTTATGTATTAGAAAGATATAATTGAGTTCAGACACCTAAATTGATTACAAATTACTTTAACACTTCTCTTAAACATAAAGAGAACTCGAGAAATAAAGATCCCAAACTCTAGTGTTGCGTCTGGTTTATTATTCAATTTCACCGGCCTACACATTTTGGTACCAGGAGTGGGGTCTCAAATTTGGAGAGTTAACTAGGTGTTAAAGTACATAAATAACCGTAGTGGTAACGTGCAGTCCCGGTGCAACACGACGAGGAGTCCTGCCTGGAGTTGCTGTTGAGGACCAGTGACCAGGTGGCTGAGATCCGAAGTCCACCGAGGACGGAGAGGGAGAAGGTCGCTCCCGGAGAAGAAGAAGCATTCAGCAGTTCTACCTCAACCTGCAGGCTTTCAAGTGACTGGAGTGGAGCTAAGTTGGCACAGAGACAGTCACCATGTCGGAGAGAGACCTTGAGGAAGAGCAGAACTTCGAAGAAGGGACTGATGCTTTGGAACAATTACAGGCACAGTTTGTCGAACTGAGTGAGAGACATGACAAAGCCATGGAAGCTATCGATGCATTGAATAAGGGTGCAAATAGGTCATATGTCTATGTTCCAAGAGAGCGCCAGATCCAGCCCTTTAGTGGCGATGCAGTCAAAGATGGTCGCTCTATTGATGAGTTTATTGAGGAGGTAGATCGTATAATCAAGGCCAGAGGTCAGAGTCTTGAAGACGGGGTTGATTTCATTCTATCTCTTTTAAGAGGCTCTGCATTAGAGGAGGTCAGACTTTGCACAGAAGGGGAAACAAAAGGGTCCAGTGAGTTGTTCACCTTGCTACAGGAGGCTTACTCAGAGAAACGTAGTGTAGCCCAGCTGTTACACACCTTTTTTGGTTGCAAACAAAAGGAGGGTGAAGATTTTCAGGAGTACTCACATGCACTCTCCCAAATTTTACGGTGAGCCCTGAAACAGAGACCAGATGCTGTGTCCGATGCTAAGATAGCTGTCAGAGACCAATTCATTGAAGGGGTGCGAGATCCCTCTCTTAGAAGAGAGCTACGTAAAATGGTTAGAGGAAAGCCCCGGTCATCTCTGTTCGAGGTACGTGAAGAGGCCATTGCCTGGTCATTTGAAGACAAATCCTGTGACACCAAGGTTGCTAAGAGCAGACAGGTAGTGTGTGACAGTATCAGGGGAGAGGGTCAGGGCTTTGGAAATTTGCAAGAGAAGAATACAACTCTAGAAGACATTGTTAAGGTGGTCTCAGAACAGAGCAGGGCTATAGGAGAGCTGACAATTGCATTAAAAGAGGGTCTTGCTTTCAAGCAGAATTATAACAAAGATCAGGGTGGGAAGCCCAGGCTAAGGCCCCAGTTTACAGAAGATGGGAAGCCCATTTGCTTCAAATGTAAAGGGGAGGGACACATCGCAAGGGAGTGTACGCGACGCAGACCAGAAAACCATCCAGCGACCAACAATGCTTCTATTCCGGAAAACTAGCGACCTCGGAAGCCAAGAGCCAGGCGATCCGAGGTAAGACTAAAGGCTCCAAGACTCTTAGCCGTGAACAATTCCTTGAGCGTGCGGTTGGTGAGTGTCGGGAAGTTGCAGTTCAGATTAGTGGTGTTCCAGTGAAGTGCCTGTTGGATACAGGAGTCAGGTCAGCACTATTTCTGAGTCGTTCTTCAGGCAGCACTTACTAGGAAAGAAGAAGACGTGTTCCTAGCCGCAAAGTGGCTCAGGTTAACTGCAGCAAACGCTTTGCCAATTCCTCACATGGGTTATGTAGAACTGAATGTCAGAGCTATGGGCTAAACATACCAGAGTGTGGTTTTCTAGTTGTCAAAGATCCAGTCTCAGAAGAGTCAGTTACTGAGGACAAAGAGTTGAAACAACCACAGAAGAACAGTTTTCAGGATTCAGTGCCAGGTCTCATTGGTATGAACATAATTAAGAGATGCAAGCAGTTGGTTACGGCAGAGTTTGACACGACCCTTAAGGAGAGCTGGATCCAGACTGGAGAGAAGTATTTCAGCGTACAGACGTGTGAGGTAACAGAGAAATTATCTGCAGCTAGGATAGCAGGCAGAGATTCAGTACGCATACCAGCCTGTTCGGTTGCCACGGTCTATGCAAAAGGACTGCAAACAGAATGTGATGATAACACCTACATGGTGTTGGAACCAGCAAAGGCACCATTGCCAGGTGGTCTTGTGGTAGTGCCCACTTTGGTAGAGGCTACTAGGCGGGTGTTCCCAGTCCAGGTAGTGAATTTCTCACAGGAGGATATATGGTTGCAGCCCAGGACCAGGTTGGGCACAGTGTCTCGGGCAGAGTGTGTTGAAAATGACCAGACAGAGGTGCGCTTCCAGTGTATCTCCGCTGAACAGGAAGAGGTGACTGTTGAGCAGAAAGAGAAACCAGAAAGCGACCACTACTGCAAAGATTCTCCTCCAGGAGTGGTTTATGAAGTATGGTGTGCCTGAGAGGCTACATTCAGACCAGGGCCGAAACTTTGAAAGCGAAATAGTTGCAGAGTTATGCAAACTATATGGTGTAAAGAAAACCCGAACTACGCCTCATCATCCCCAGGGAAATGCACAATGTGAGAGATACAATAGGACACTCCATGATCTCTTGCGTACCCTTCCACCTGAGAAGAAGCGGCGTTGGCCTGAACACTTAGCAGAGCTAGTCCATGCCTACAATGTGACACCTCATTCTACAACTGGTTACACACCGTACTACCTACTTTTCGGGGTGCACCCACACCTCCCTGTGGATGCTCTGCTGGGGCAGGAGCAAGTGCAAGACAAGAAACATGATTGGCTGATAGTGCATCAGGAGCGTCTTAAGGAAGCCCATGCTAGAGCTAAAGAATATGCTGAGCAGAAAGCAGCGGAAAGAGTTGAGTTTGACAAACGCAAAGTTTACTGTCCACCAGTGGATGTGGGTCAGTTGGTGTATCTTCGCCACCGGCCTCAGGGCAGAAATAAGATCCAAGATGCGTGGGGGCCTACTGTTCATAGGGTTGTAGAGGTAGAAGGTACCACTCATGCTGTAGAGCCTGTGGAGGGTGGTCCAGTAAAAGGGTCCATAGAACAAATCTTAGACCTTGTGTAGGCCCTGTTCCTGCTCCCAGGAGAGAGAGAGCAAGTGCTCCTACCTTGACACCTGTTCATGCCCCTTTTGAGTCTGACCCAGCTTACGTAGATCCTGAGTATGTAGTGCTGGAGGAAGTTCCTTGTCCAAACCTGTGTTCAGGGGTAGCGAGCGTTGATGTCCCTGGTGATGATGATCAAGGGAACACAGAGTCTGAACTGGCATTGAACCAGTGAACGTGAAATCTTCTGAGAGTGAAACTGAGGTACAAACACCTGTTTCCACTACCGGAAGCTGTTCGAGCAGGGATGTAGGGACGGCTGCTCCTGTTCCAGCACCTCGGAAGACGCTGAGAGCAAATGCAGGAGTACACTCAAATCCGCACCATGTCCCAAAATCAGCATGTAATACCATTTCACCAGCCCTGATGTGTTGTCCCAGTTGCTGACCAGCATGGGTGCGGCATTCTTCAGGAAGCAGTGAAAAAGTTAGAACTATGAGTTAAGTCCCGAGGGACGTGGACTTTTTAGCAGGGGAGTATGTAACCCAGTGGGAAAGAGGTGGTACACAGTAAAGCGAGAGGGTGCTCTATTTTGGGAAAGTCAGTAGGACCGAACGAGGCGTCACGTGACTGACTGGTGGCGTTGGTGATTTATCTTGTGTAAGTAAATGTAGTAAATATGTTATAAATGTGTTTCTATGTCAACCTACCAAAAGATGTTCAATAATATGAGCACATAGAAGTTTATAAGTGCATTGTATGTTGTTAAATGTGCCGATGGTGATGTCAAGAGGTATGATGTTGACTGATTTTGTCACCATGCGCTGCGCGTTGTGAGACGATTGCGGAGTTACTAATGCGCGTCGCTTTAATAACCGTCCTGTCGGGATACGTTCCGTTGTGATCCATGTTTTGTATCATTTATTGTCTGTCCATTGTTACAGAGATGATGTTTGTTTTTGTTACTTTAGTGCTCTATGGTGTGGGTGTCTGTGAACACCAAAAGCATTTGAGCTAGCACCGTGATACGAGCTGTGAGTGTGTGAGTATGTGTAATGTCTTGCGTCATTTGTATATTGATGGACCAAATGTTTAATGTTGTGGATTTCAGAGGTAACTGTATGTGTGATTTGTTGTCTTTTGTTTCTGTATTGTCAGAAGAGTTACCACTGCAGTTTATTTATGTATTAGAAAGATATAATTGAGTTCAGACACCTAAATTGATTACAAATTACTTTAACACTTCTCTTAAACATAAAGAGAACTCGAGAAATAAAGATCCCAAACTCTAGTGTTGCGTCTGGTTTATTATTCAATTTCACCGGCCTACACTTATTTAAGGTAGCTTAGCAGATAGCTAACAGCAGATCCATAAAATGAAGACTCAGGAATCCGGAGTTGAATTTAGGGTCTTTAGTATAAATCTTTGAAATTGTAAAACTGTGGAGACATAACATAACTTTACAAACCGTCCACACACATATACAACACTATGATTAACACAAAGCCATCATGCCAGAAATTACCCGTATCCATCAACATGAACCTCCTGACTACTTAAGAGTCCAAGCTAACCCGAACATGACAAATGCTAATCGCGATTAGCTAGATGCTAATCGCGATTAGCTAGACGCTAATTAGCGTCTAGTGCTACAACACAATATTATATTAAAACAGTAATGACACAGATAGCAGATATTTACATGTTACATACATAGATACTTACAAACTTAGAACTTCAGAGGCTATCAAGCAGTAAAGGTGAAACGTAGCTGCAGAATGTGCTTTCAGTAGAAACGTGAAACAGGAACTAACTACGGCAAGAGAGGAGGGATACATCTAAGAACAAGAAAGGCAATTGCCTTCTACACCACTTGGCGTCTCGAATGCAACACATGACAATGTGGGGCAGAACAATATATATATATATATATATATATATATTCTGTATTCTTTATTTTATTTGTTGTATAGCTTTTGTCTAAGTACCTTTGTATTTACAATGTGTACATCTTTTCTTTTACATGCATATCTCAAAAACCAATAAAATATTTGATCACAAAAAAAGGGTAAAAAAGGGAGGATCCCTTCAGGAGAGCAACAAAGGAGGATCCCTCTCCAGGATCGACAGAATAATAGATGTCATGTGACTAGAGGGAATCATAACAGAGTTACAACCCATTCAATGAGTATGACAGAGTGGATGAATAGTTCATTTATTTTTGTGTGTGTAACATGGAGTTGCGAAGAACCGTCATTTAGCCATTTGGCTTCGTGAGTATCGTTCAAAGGTTGTCAGCCTATCATGAAGAAGTTTTTTTTTTTGGGGGGCATTGGAGGGCCGAGAAGACACATTTTCAACTGGGCGAAAACAGCAATCATAAGCAGATAAGAAGGTAAGAGTAATGTGCTTTGCCACCCACCTGGTGAGTAAACCAACAGAATTGTACATGGCATGGCACACATGGGTGGGAAGATGTGGGGAGTGGGAGAGAGAAGAGAGGAGCCAAAGAAGAGCAGCAGCAGAGCAGCCAAGCCCAGTGTCAGTTCCCCAGAGGGACTGGAGAGATGGAGGTTAGGTTATAAGTAAGAATAATAGAGTAAAAAAAATATGAGAAAAAAAACAAGGTACAAGCGTTAGCGTTTAACAGGTTGTTGGGCGAGTAAGGGTTGTGAGTTCGAGTACTGTAGGAGTTCTTGTTTGTTCAGGATATTGTAGTTGATCACCACCACCCAGTTCGGAGGCCTCCCACAGAGGCCCTCGGGCCAAAAGATACCTGTATCATACTATGTGTTGGATATGGACATTTGATTACCTGACTTTAAAGAAAATCACACAAACAAAACAAAGGCCAGCAGGCCCCAAATCATTGCCAGTGGCCCCTGTGCTGGCCCTAACGACGAAGACGACTTGAAAGACATTTGATTACCTTTTCTTCAAGAAATTCAAGACAAACATCCTGTGCTTTTATTTTGAAGGTTTCAAATGAAATGGATTTATGTTATAATATTAGAGAAATGTTCTTATGTATAATATTTCTACACTCAAATAAACAATAATCAAATGCAAAGAGAGTTATTTAACAATGTGTTTGAGTAGTTTATACCGTGTTACAGTTACAACCGGCCCTTTGAGGGCAGCCATGATGCTGATGAGGCCCTCGGTGAAGATGAGTGTGACACCCCTGCTTTAAACCCTCAGTTTGCACACAAGCCCCTATCTTACCAGAATTAAACCAGTCTTGTTAATCCCCATGGAAATATTCCACAATGAATAATCCTGATATCTTGCAACCTAATTTAACACTCCTGCTTGAAGCAGCTGTAGCTAGCACGTTGACATGGAAATCTTTGTGTATTTTTCTCTCCAAAATTTCAACCGGTCACATTTTGTGAGCCCCAAAAAAACGATCTCACAGACATGACCAGGCTCGAGAAAAAAGAAGAAGTAATTATACTGCAAAACACGTTTAAAGACCAGTCTGTAAATTGTAAACCTGCTTAATTTTTTTCTTCATTTGCAATCCATGACAATGTTTTCCAGAAGCCTGTTTTGGGATTTATTGGCCTTGATTTGATTTGCATCGAGTAATTCATGCAGGATTTGTGTGATTTATCAAAACCATCCTAAAGGTAGGCGACAAACATCCATAAAGGAAGTGAAATGAAACAGTTTGTCCCCAAAGGGCCTTGGCAGGTAGAACATGTGTGTATACGTTTGCATCAGGCCTCCGAGACTTTCTCTGTTTGGCAATAGTCTATATTTTTGTTATTAGCCCCAAATTGTCCCAAAATCCCACCCCATGCGCAATACCATGAACCTGAAACTAGATCATGGGAAACAGTAATTAAAGTAACAAAATCTGAAACGTCTGAATGTAAAAAAAAGAAGAGAAGTGCCTCTCAATACTTACCAACTTCTCCAGTCTGTCTGTATAGCCCTCAGCCCCAAGCCAATCTGTTAATACAGAAGATGGTAATCTCAAATAATAGCGGCCTTGAATAAAGTGGATTTTCATTGTAGTCTTTCTCAGACGTCACTGAAACAGAAGACAGATGGATTAATCCACATTCACCAGACTTATCTTTTAACCTGACGAGTCTCATTCTTTATAATTTAAAACTGTAACCTATGTAGTGTTAAACAGACCATAATGGAACGAAAGGTGAAAATAAATAGTTCATATATCATATTTATAATCTGTTGATGTTTTGAAACTGAGCCGTTCAGTGCATTGGGCTGAAAGCTCAACGCTGCAGCGCCCCCGTGTGGCCACGTGGGGGGACGCACATGTACGAGGTGCACTGAACGCTCTCCTATGTTATCAAGTGGTTCATTGCAATGGCCTCTTCAGGTGGAGCTGACCATCCGGCTTCATTGTAATACATGACACATTGTGATGCGTTGATCATCATAAAAAAGGGGGCTTTTGAGGAAATTATCACAAGAACTCAAATAAATGCCCTGACAGATATCCAAACACATGTGGGGGGAATTGATGACAGAGAGAGAGTACGTTTTATTCTTAAATACTTATTAATCAAGAAAAAATGTGTCTACGTCCCTGGGAAATAAATCTTGAGCCAGAGATTTGCCAGTTGTAGAATTACAATATCCTATTTCTGATGTTCAGTTGTGTCTTTTCCCCAAGTCATGTGGTAGAATAGGTTGGCCGTACTCAAAGAAGAAGAACAACTCATGTTGTATTTAATTTCTGGATATATTGTACTTGGGTATTGACTCTGTGCAGGTGCGTCTACATACAGATGTTCCAGATGTGTGTGTGTGTGTGTGTGTGTGTGTACGTCTGGCTTGGCGAAATGAGGTGACATCTTTGTATGTATTGTTTATGTATTTAATGTCCTGTACTCTACACTGTAAAAAAAGATCCTAATTTTACGGAAAATAACTCTAAATATTTACAGTATTTTTCTTTCTTTTTAAATTACATACAAAACTCTGTGAAATTACAGACATTATCTTTAAATTAACAACCCAACTGTTAATTTAAGTTTTATGCTCATAATACAAAATAACATTTTTTTCCCATTTTTGTAAAGAAAAATGACTGTATTATTAATACAGTCTTTGTACCGTTTTCTTAAATGACATACAAATTCATGTAAAACAACAATTATTACCTGTAATTAAAGGTGGAGCTCCTTATATGAAGGTTTATGTCCATACTAACAATTTAACGATTTTCTTTGTAATTTTAAGGTAGATCATATTATATTTATATTAATGTGTACTTTTACATTCAAACTCTGTAAATCTGAATCTAAATGTAGCTAACTTTTGTCATTACATTAAACATATTGCATTTTTTTTAAGAGTACAAAGTAGAAGAAATAATAGGTTTTGATACTTGTTCTTTATAGGAGCATTATAGGGCGACCGAGTGAGTATTTGTCCAGTGTCGGTGTCCCGGAGCGAGACATCTAACTTCTAACTGTAAGTCGCTTTTGGATAAAAGCGCCAGCTAAATGCATGTAACATGCTTGAAAGTTTCAACCTCAAGAGAGCAGTGCAGCAGAAACTTGCCATATAGGATTTAGTGTCAACTAGAAATAAGACCGTCACAATGGCAATGACCACCACGAGCGGAGTGTGAAGCATCCCAGATAGCAGTTGATCCTATCCGCCTCCTGTCCAGTGTTGCCAGGTCCGCGGTTTTCCCGCGGAATTGGGCTACTTTTGAAGTGTTGCCGCGGGTTGAATTTTTTGTCCGCTGGTTTTGCATGCAAATTACATGAATATCTTTAAATAAAAATCCATATTTTAAATGAAATAATTTATTTATACCCAAATCCTACCAAACTGACTCCAGATCAGCACGTACACACATGGACATGGGACACGCCCACATACACACTTTAAAAGCAGTGTATATGGTTTGGCACGGGCATATTTTGAGTTCTGATATTGGGCTGGTTTTTGGGTTGGTTTTGATTGGCCATTGGGCTGGTATATATATATATATGTATATATATATATATAATTATAATTCAGAGATGGATATTGTATTTTTACCTTTGTCTAAAAGTAACTAGTTCTTTGAGGATTTTTAAATTAACATACTACATGTGTGATCATTCTATAAAATTCCGGAACTAATATTGTATACTTGTACAATCATATATAATATTACATTAACAATATTAATGATACAATAATATATTATATTAATGATACAATAATATTACATTAACAATATTAATGATACAATAATATATAATATTAAATTAACAATATCAATGATATAATATATTATATTAATGATACAATAATATTACATTAACAATATTAATGATACAATAATATATAATATTACATTAACAATATTAATGATACAATAATATATTATATTAATGATACAATAATATATAATATTACAAAATGGGGAAGGAGACGTTCTGCTGCTGTTAAAGATCAGAAACAAACAAATGTTCCAGCTTTATAAACCAAAGTGTATAAACCTGCACAGACCGGTCCACGAGGGATTCATTGATCACATCACAGAGAAGATATTCCTTCCATTCCTTTATCCAAACTGCAGCCGATCCGAGGCCTGCAGGGTTTATCACAGTGACGTATATAAATGAGGTGTATTTATATTTAGACACAGAGGCGGACTAACAGTCACTCACACATTCCTACCTGAGTCCAATTCACCTGAGCTGCATGTCTGGGCTGAGGGAGCAAACCAGAGAACCGGAGGGAACCACGCCGCCACGGGGAGAACGTGCAAACACTGCCTGGTGGATCGTGGAGGTCTCCATCGTGGAATATGCCGACTACCAACTATTCATCCACTCTGTCATATCTATGAATGTGTTTTAACTCTAATGATTCCTTCTGGTCACATGACATCTATTGTCCTGTCCATCCTGGAGAGGGATCCTCCTCTGTTCTCTCCTGAAGGGTTCTTACTTTTTTTCCCCTGAAGGGTTGTTTGGGAGTTTTTACTAATCTGATGTGAGGTCAAAGGTCAGGGATGTCTATGTGTACAGATTGTAAAGCCCTCTGAGACTAATTTGTAATTTGTGAAATTGGGCTATACAAATAAACTGAATTGAATTGAATTGAACTCCACACAGACGCCCTGGGATGGAAGCCTGGCCCGCCGTGCCGTGAGGTGACAGTTTCTCGCCACCGGGAGGCCCGAGAACATATTCCTGGATTTCTTTATTACACTTTCTAGGACATCCACGGCTAGTGACGATTAAAACAAGCATATAGTACATGTACAATAGCTTTATGAATACGTATGTATTCATACTTTATGTTCCAATGCACATTGCACTGTGTCGTCCCAGATGAAGCTGAAGGGTCCTGCTGGTCCGTGCGGAGGCCACGATGCAGCTGATACACAGAACAGATCAGAGGTCGTCAATCAAATCCTTTCACAATAAACTAAACAACGAAGACAACAACCGCTGCAGAGCGAACATGACAACAAGGTGCATCGTGGCCGCCGGAGCTGAGAAGCAGTTGTGTCCAAAAATGAAGTGCAGCACATTAGTCCCTTTAGTGGAAGCTGGTATTACAAGTGAATAAGTAGATGCCTTTTCTTCCTCAGTCATAGGAACGACTCAGCGGAAGTTAACGCTCTTGTCCTTCAGTCACGACGGCTAAAAGATGTTCTACTGATATTATCACACGGATAATGGACAAGCATTTTAATATGCATCTGTAAGAGGTCGGTAGGAGCAGACGGAGCTCGCCGTGGCCGAAGCCGACTGAGGGGATCGATGCAAATGATGGAAAGTGAATGATTTTTTAAAAACGTTGTTTTTAATCAGCGAACCGCATCCCACACTTTGTTCTCCCGTCCGAAACAATGACAAGAAACCAGCGAGTAGGCAGAATCAACCCATGCTTTTATTTAATCCATTGCATATAAAAACTTTTTTTCCCCATTCTTTTTATTGTTTTTTCTACATAAAGTTGTATGATCTACAGTGCTATCCAATAGACTGCAAAGAACAAGGAATCCATTAAAATAACATTTGACTTGTCTTGTGAAACTTACAGACAAGTTGGCATTCTAAAGACATAACCCCAAAAAATAATTGTCTTGAAGACCTTTTTTTAAGTTACAGTTTGTGTTTTCCTTTCATACCATAAAAAATATAACACGTAATGAGAAAAGAACCCACTGTTTCCGTTGGTCCAGGGCTGTTTAGAATCTACAGTATGTGTCAAAATAAGAGTCCCGAGTCGGGACAGTGACCCGCCCGGAACCCCCGACCCGCCCGGAATCCCCGACCCGCCCTCCACTACAGAAATATACGAAACCTTCTCCCGGCCAGGCAGAAAGATGTCAGTGGTTTTGGATATTGCGAGTAATGCGAGTGGAAGTGTGGGCGGGGCTTAGATCAGCGACACACCACCAGTGTTCCAGCCGTAATTAATGCAGCAGTGGCTGAACATGCAGATGTGCCTCCACGCCTCGGTGCTCCGTCGGCTGCGGTCCGGCTGCGCGCTCCCGCCGCGCCCCATTTCAGTGTGTGCGTGGCTGTGGCTCGACCCGCGTGCACGTGGACGACCCGGCGGACACGCTGTGCGCGGACACAAAGTCGCCGCCGTGTCGTGGGCGGAGTCACATCAGGGAGGCTCGGACCGGGCCACGCGGAGGCACCTGAGCTAAATTTTGAGTGTCATGGCAAAGGGCTCGTGCCCCTGACCCCCCCTGCTGCCTCCGCTCTGCTGCCGCGCCTCATTTACAGGCGACGCTCACCACCTGCTGTTGGAGCGGCGCGGCTTCAGCATCGGATTCATTGCTGCTGGCGATGAATGTCAAACATGTGACATCATATTGCATTTGCATGGAAAGAACTATATACTGTATATATATATATATATATGTGTATATAATATATATGTATACATATGTGTGTATATATATATATATATACTGTATTTAATTCGTTTTTTATTCATTTCATTTGTTTTATATTATTTCGTTTTTTCATTTTAGAATTAAGCCATTCTGTGAATCGGCCAGACCTCCCTTCCCAGGGGGGGGTGTGAGGGATTCTTATGGCAGAGACACACGAGGTGAATCAAACCGGACCCCCCCCACACCTGCAGAAGGTGTAGGCGATTCTACACCCGGGAAGGTTTAGGAAATTTGCCGACAAACCGCCCCCGTGTGGCGGTAATGACCGACACTCAGGGGAGGGCAGGCAAATCCCTAGAACCTTCTCCTACTGCCTCCTACGGACTCACAGATCCGCCCCACTCCTTTCAAAGAAGGAGCAGTGCCGCCTGCTAGAAATCACTAGTATTACATAGTCTGGTTCGCTGCTCCGTGACGTCACAGGCGACTTCAAAGCACAGAACCAGTTAGAACTGGTGGGTTGAGTGACGTCACAATGCTCGCTTCAAAGACGTCTCTATGGTAGTTCCGATGCGATATATCTTTGGCCACAAGTCTTTGGGGGCGCTGTTTCCCCCCTGGACACGAGGCAAAGAGACCCCGTATGTTCCCCTTTGAGTGAGAGGCGACCAGTGTTGCCAGGTCCATGGTTTTCCATGAATTGGGCTACTTTTAAGTGTTGCGGGTTGAATTTTTGTCCGCTGGTTTTGCATGCAAACTACATGAATATCTTTAAATAAAAATCCATATTTTAAATGAAATAATTTATTTATACCCAAATCCTACCAAACTGACTCCAGATCAGCACGTACACACATGGACATGGACACGCCCACATACACACACTTTAAAAGCAGTGTATATGGTTTGGCACGGGTATATTTTGAGTTCTGATATTGGGCTGGTTTTTGGGTTGGTTTTGATTGGCCATTGGGCTGGTATATATATATATGTATATATATATATATATAATTATAATTCAGAGATGGATATTGTATTATTACCTTTGTCTAAAAGTAACTAGTTCTTTGAGGATTTTTAATTTAACATACTACATGTGTGATCATTCTATAAAATTCCGGAACTAATATTGTATACTTGTACAATCATATATAATATTACATTAACAATATTAATGATACAATAATATATTATATTAATGATACAATAATATTACATTAACAATATTAATGATACAATAATATATAATATTAAATTAACAATATCAATGATATAATATATTGTGGTGGACACTAGATGGAGGTATCTCACCTCAGAATGGACACTGAAGGGGTGGTGATTAGGTAAATGGTTGCACCTGTGGGGGGGGGGGGGGGTATTTAAGGGAGTGATAGTACCTGGGTAGCCCTGTTGGTTTGAAGTTGGAAGTAAAACCAGAGACTCCATACTCCCGACTGTTCGTCTTTATTTTACGCACTTCCACAGTGGTGACCCTCACGTGATGTTTAATTATTGAACATGGCAGATGAGAATGGCCAAGAAGCGGCCGTCGCTCCCGCTGTGTTTGCGGCTACAGTGAAGTTACCTGAGTTTTGGCAGCATGATCCGGCCCCGTGGTTTCAACATGTTGAGGCGCAATTTCACCTCCGCGGAATCACGATGGATGACACCAAATACTACCACGTAGTCGCAGCGTTGGATTCCTCCACCACTCGCCGAGTGATGGGATTCCTCAGGGAGCCACCGGCAGTCGGGAAATACAACGGTCTCAAAGGGCAGCTGTTACGCTTGTTCCAGCTGTCCGACGCAGAGCGTGCAGAGCGCCTATTGTCCCTCAATGGATTGGGGGACAGTAAACCTACAGAACTAATGGAAAACATGTTAGCACTGCTCAGTTCAGGTGACGCCACGTTTCTTTTTGTCCAGCTTTTCCTGCGTCAACTCCCGACACCAGTGCGCACGGCTCTGGCCAGCTCGCCTCTCGTCGCACAAGGATTACCGGGACTGGCAGAGGAAGCGGACAGGATACTGCTGGCCTCCCAGTACGTTGTCGCTGCGGTGTCTGATCGGGTGTATGACCGCAGGGATCAGACACAGAGGGATGATGGGCTATGTTTTTACCATCGCCGTTTTGGCACCAAGGCGAAGCGTTGCATTCCACCCTGCTGTTTTGGGAGCCAGGGAAACGCGAGGGCCGGCGCTCGTTAGCGGCTATGAGGGCTGGCGTCACCAATGAGCTGCTGTTTATTGAGGACACGTCTTCTGGGAGGCTCCTCCTGGTGGATTCGGGCGCCCAGAGGAGCATCCTGCCTGCGTCTGCCGTGGACGCATTGGGGAACGGGCATGGACCACCGCTGGATGCGGCTAATGGTACTGCCATCCGTACGTTTGGTACCAGGTATGTGACAATGTGTTTCCATGCACATCAGTTTGGCTGGGATTTTATTATAGCTTCTGTGTCAGTGCCTATACTGGGTGCTGATTTTTTCTGTGCTAACCGACTGTTAGTGGACGTTGCAAACCGTCAGCTGATTGACTCTGTGTCTTTTGACACATACCCGTGCACACTGGGGCCGGGCGGCCGCCTGCCTTTGCCAATATGCTCGCCACAGGGGATGTGTACCAGCGCCTCCTCGCCAAATTCCCTGCTCTAACGGTCCCCGCTTTTTCTGCCTCGGTTGCTAAGCATGGAGTGGAACATTATATAACAACTGTGGGGCCACCGGTTTATGCACGAGCACGCCGCCTGGATGCTGCTAAACTGGCAATAGCCAGGGAGGAATTCGCCACGATGGAACGGCTCGGCATTGTGCGCCGATCCAACAGTCCTTGGGCCTCCCCTCTGCATATGGTCCCCAAGGCGGACGGGAAGTGGCGGCCGTGTGGTGATTTCCGTCGCCTGAACAATATTACCACCCATGATCGGTACCCAGTTCCACATATACAAGATTTCTCTGTCCACCTGGCGGGGACCACCATCTTTTCTAAGGTAGATTTGGTGCGTGGTTACCATCAGGTGCCGGTCCATCCACCAGACGTGCCCAAAACAGCAGTCATTACACCCTTTGGGCTGTTTGAGTTTCTGCGTATGCCATTCGGGCTTAAAGGGGCAGCTCAGACATTCCAGCGATTGATGGACACGGTGCTGCGAGGAATGTCATTTCTGTTCGTGTATTTGGATGACATCCTGGTAGCAAGTACATCGGCAGAGGAGCATTTGGGGCATCTCCAACAGCTTTTTAGGCGGCTCAATGAGCATGGACTGATAGTGAACCCAGCTAAGTGTCATTTTGGACTGCCCGGCATCGATTTCCTGGGTCATCATGTCTCCCCGGTGGGGCTATTCCACTACCCACCAAGGTGGAGGCCATCACTCTTTTCCCCGCCCCTCACCATCAAGCCCTGCAGGAATATCTTGGCATGATTAATTTCTATAATCGGTTTATAGCACACGCTGCTCACCTCATGCACCCCTTATGTACGAGGCGTTGAAGGCAAAAAGGACAACGAGGAGGTAGACTGGTCCCGGAGCGGTCCAGGCATTTGAAGAGGCTAAGGCTGCTCGCCAAAGCTGCCATGCTGGCCCCACCGTCCCTGCTGCTCCTATCGCCTCACCACCGATGCCTCTGATTATGCAGTGGGGCAGTGTGTGAACAGTGGGTGGCTGGCGCCTGGCAGCCTCTCTCATTTTTAGTAGGAAGCTTCGGGACAATGAGAGGAAATACAGCACCTTTGATAGAGAGTTGTTGGCCCTTTTCCTCGCTGTACGCCATTTCAGGTTCCTACTGGAGGGACGAAAGTTCACCGCTTTTGTGGACCACAAACCTTGACTTTTGCCATGGCCAAGACCACAGAGCCGTGGTCGGGTCGACAGCAGCGTCAACTTTCCGCCATATCAGAATTCACTACAGACATTCAACACGTGGCCGGCAAAGATAACCGGGTGGCGGACTGCCTCTCCCGGGTGCACATCAGTCCCGTGCACCTGGGTATAGACTATGTTGCCATGGCTGCCGACCAGCTCACCGACTCGGAGCTTCAGGCGTTCAGGACGGTTGCGACAGGATTGCGACTAGAGGATGTGGCGTTTCACGACAGCGGGGCCACGCTCCTTTGTGATGTTTCCATGGGTCAGCCCCGACCCATGGTACCGACAGACTGGCGCCATCGGGTATTTGACGCCATTCATACCCTTTCACACCCGGGGGTAAGGGCGTCAGTGAAGCTGGTGGGGGCCAAGTTCGTCTGGCCGGGCCTTCGGAAGGACGTTAAAGGATGGGCGGCCTCCTGTGTGGCGTGCCAATGGGCCAAGGTGCATCGTCACACTAAGGCCCCCCTGGAACCGTTTCTCATTCCAGAAAGGCGGTTTGACCATGTTCACGTGGACCTGGTGGGCCCACTTCCCCCGTCCCAGGGATTCACTCACCTCCTCACTATGGTGGACAGAACCACCAGGTGGCCAGAGGTGGTTCCCTGTCATCTACGGCGACTACAGAGGTGGCCAGGGGGTTAATCTCCGGTTGGGTGACCCGGTTTGGCACACCATTGGATCTCACTTCGGACAGGGGATCCCAGTTCACTTCTGAGCTGTGGAGCACTGTAGCTGAGAGACTTGGGGTGAAATTACATCGTACCACAGCGTATAACCCCAAGGCCAACGGAATGTGTGAACGTTTTCACCGCTCCATGAAGGCTGCTCTCCGCCACTCTAACGGACAGCAACTGGATCGACCGTCTGCCGTGGGTCATGCTGGGCCTGCCCGCTCCGAAAGAAGATCTGCAGTCCTCTTCAGCGGAGCTGGTTTTTGGTCAACCGCTGAGGGTCCCTGGGAGTTTCTTCCTGCTTCCTCGGCCCTGCACACTACTCACCGGTTTGCCTTCCAGGACGCAGCAAGTGCATTTGCCCCGGTTCCCACACACCACTGCCTTCCCCAGTCCTACATTCCGGGACCTGATGGCTGCCGGCTATGTGTTCATCCGCACGATGCCCACCGTTCTCCACTGCAGGCTCCTTATGACGGGCCTTCCGGTTCTCGAGGCGGGCCCCAAGAACTTTGTGGTGGATATAGGGAAGAAAGAACGGATTGCGATTGATCGCCTTAAACCTGCTCATGTGGTCCCAGATGAGCCAGTTGAGCTGGCTCAACCCCCACGCCGGGCCGCCACCAAATCTGCCCCTGTCCCATGCCCTCCATCCTTTGTTCCACCAGCAAAGTCTCATCGTCGTGGGACGTCCCCCTGCCCCTACCCCTGCTCCTTCCACGCTCCCTGTGACTGTTAAATACAGTAGCTATGGCCGCTTAGTCAGGCCTCCTAAGAAAGACTAAAGACACTGGGGTACTGTGAGGGGGGTTTGTATGGGTTTAATGTGACTGAATGTCAATTCTGAGTGTTCGGGGGGGGGCCTGTGTGGTGGACACTAGATGGAGGTATCTCACCTCAGAATGGACACTGAAGGGGTGGTGATTAGGTAAATGGTTGCACCTGTGGGGGGGGGGTATTTAAGGGAGTGATAGTACCTGGGTAGGCCCTGTTGGTTTGAAGTTGGAAGTAAAACCAGAGACTCCATACTCCCGACTGTTCGTCTTTATTTTACGCACTTCCACAATATTATATTAATGATACAATAATATTACATTAACAATATTAATGATACAATAATATATAATATTACATTAACAATATTAATGATACAATAATATATTCTATTAATGATACAATAATATATAATATTACAAAATGGGGAAGGAGACGTTCTGCTGCTGTTAAAGATCAGAAACAAACAAATGTTCCAGCTTTATAAACCAAAGTGTATAAACCTGCACAGACCGGTCCACGAGGGATTCATTGATCACATCACAGAGAAGATATTCCTTCTATTCCTTTATCCAAACTGCAGCCGATCCGAGGCCTGCAGGGTTTATCACAGTGACGTATATAAATGAGGTGTATTTATATTTAGACACAGAGGCGGACTAACAGTCACTCACACATTCCTACCTGAGTCCAATTCACCTGAGCTGCATGTCTGGGCTGAGGGAGCAAACCAGAGAACCGGAGGGAACCACGCCGCCACGGGGAGAACGTGCAAACACTGCCTGGTGGATCGTGGAGGTCTCCATCGTGGAATATGCCGACTACCAACTATTCATCCACTCTGTCATATCTATGAATGTGTTTTAACTCTAATGATTCCTTCTGGTCACATGACATCTATTGTTCTGTCCATCCTGGAGAGGGATCCTCCTCTGTTCTCTCCTGAAGGGTTCTTACCTTTTTTCCCCTGAAGGGTTGTTTGGGAGTTTTTACTGATCCGATGTGAGGTCAAAGGTCAGGGATGTCTATGTGTACAGATTGTAAAGCCCTCTGAGACTAATTTGTAATTTGTGAAATTGGGCTATACAAATAAACTGAATTGAATTGAATTGAACTCCACACAGACGCCCTGGGATGGAAGCCTGGCCCGCCGTGCCGTGAGGTGACAGTTATAGCCACCGGGAGGCCCGAGAACATATTCCTGGATTTCTTTATTACACTTTCTAGGACATCCACGGCTAGTGACAATCAAAACAAGCATATAGTACATTTACAATAGCTTTATGAATACGTATGTATTCATAGTTTATGTTTCAATGCACATTGCACTGTGTCGTCCCAGATGAAGCTGAAGGGTCCTGCTGGTCCGTGCGGAGGCCACGATGCAGCTTATACACAGGGAACAGATCAGAGGTCGTCAATCAAATCCTTTCACAATAAACTAAACAACGAAGACAACAACCGCTGCAGAGCGAACATGACAACAAGGTGCATCGTGGCCGCCGGAGCTGAGAAGCAGTTGTGTCCAAAAATGAAGTGCAGCACATTAGTCCCTTTAGTGGAAGCTGGTATTACAAGTGAATAAGTATAGGTGTATACAGTGGGAGGGGTGGGGGGAGTGGGTTTGTTTTCTGATATTTCAACAAAAAGATGATAAACAATGGAAGTATCAGTTCATGTTTACTGTGTTATGTACCTGCCAATATTTCCAAATAAAAGAATACATTATTTGTTTTGTTTTCTTCTTACATATACTGTTGCAGTGTGTCTCATCCTGTACTGTTATTGTTGTATGTGTGTTATGGTCTGTCAAGAGACTACAGATGCTAAATAGCTGAAACTACAAGCTGGTGCAGTCAGTGGTGCATCAAATGGTGACATTTATGTTTTAACTGTAAATAATCCCTCTTAAATAATAAGATAATAATATATAATATATTTCATTTAGCATCCATTTTGGTTTTACCGCTCATACAGCTGTACTGAATAGCAACAGATCACTGAGAAATAATAATAATATAATTTAATTTAATCAGTTTGGATAAAAGCGTCTGCTAAATGACATGTAATGTAATAATATAATAATACTACTACTACTACTACTAATAATAATAAAAACAATAATATTAATGATATTAACTCGTATGAATCAAATATATATTTAAAAAACATGGGGGACATAATTAATATGTCTCTCTGTATTGTTCAATCGCACGCACGCACGCACGCACGCACGTCAATGCCATGGAAACCGGACCGAGGGTATTTAAGGCCGCGGACGTTCTGATTCTCCCCTTTGCACCTTGGACTTTGACGCGAGCGGACCTCACCTGTGAACCCTCCTGTGAACCCAAACCTGTGAAGGAAACTCTGAGACTTTTGCACTGCTTGAGTCTTTTTGTAGGAAACCGGACTACGAGAGACCTGAGACCCCGAGGAAGGCCCTCCGACGACCGAGAGCCGAGGACGAGCCCCTGCTGAAGCGACCGGGCTGTGACTTGGACTATAACTTCAGGTAAGACCATTTCTTCATTTAATTTAGCATTTTTATGATGAATGTATCCCCTTAAATCCATAGAAGTGTTCTCAGTTTAGAAATCAGTGAAACGTTTTGAGTTTAAAGGTTTATAATGTTGACAGGAAAACATATTTTGTGAAAAGTGACCCTCAGTCGATGATTCGTCGTGTAAAATGAGATTTGAGTTGCAGAATGTCTTGAAAATGTCGGGAGATGTGCGGAATGTGTTGACAAATAGTGCAAAGCCTCGAAACCTCTTTTATTTTTGTTTTAAGGCATCAAAACGTCTTAGTGTAACTTTGAAATTACAGAAAAAAGATGGCGCCTTCAGCATTTTTGTAGAATTCTCAAATATACTCTGTAAAATGCATAAACTCGGCACCATGGTAACCATATGAAACGCTGCGGTCACCTGACCTGACCTGCGCGTGACCCTGAGCTGCTCTGTCGTGACCGTTGAAACGGGCCTTATTGTACACACATCTGCTCCTTTTACTTTATCATATTAAAGTCATTTATTTAATATTAAAATGCACTGTGCTCGTTGTCGCGGTGCTTTGTTTGCTGATGGGAGTGCACGAGCCTGCTGCCTCCAGCATCTCCTCCACGCGCTCTGAGATGCACCTCGTGAAGTGGAGAACAATGAGTTATGAACGAGAGAGGTTACAGTGTCGCCATGTTTCACTGTGCGTCCTCTAGTCTTATTTATTATGATGTTATATGTTGTTTCGCCTGCGTATTATGACAGCAATCGGCGTTGTTTGCCCTTTGACCTCAACCCGAGCTTGAACCCTCTTGTTGACCGGAGCTGTGAAGCTAACTCCTTGAGCTGTTGACCGCTCGCTGAAACCTATCCTTGAATCTCGTTCTAGTTACTGACTTCCTCTTCCGCGGAAGAAGCCGGAGAATGGAGGACTACTTCCCGTTTGGCGAGCCCGGAGGTAAGTTTTATATTTATATTTAGCATTTTTGTTCTTGTTTCTGACCTTAAAACCATTTAAAACGTTCTCAGTTGTGAAATCAGTGAAACTTTTTGAGTTTATAGTTGAACAGTTCACAATGTCAAGGGGCCTGTTTGAAACATACATATTTAGTGGAGGTTTCTCTGTGTAAAATGATTATTTGAGGACCGGAATGTCTTAAAAGTCGCTGCATATCTGTGGTATGTGTTAACTATTAGTGGAGCGGATTGAAAACACTGTTAGAGTCTGATTTTCCCAGCTGCTCCTGAACGCATCATCTCACTCTTCCGGTAAGCTTTGGTTGCCAGCTCAACAGCGAGCATGACTTCTTCTTCTCTCCCTCCCGCTCCCTCTTGCTCAGTGTGTCTCATGTATAGTTATCCCCCTGCCTCCCTTAATGATAACGATACATGCAACAAGTGTAGTTTATTTGCTAGGTTGGAGGCAGGTCTAAGTGGGTTAGATGCACGGCTCCGCGCTATCGAAGCTCAGACAGCTATGCTAGTTAGCCCGCCTCTCCCGTAGTCGGGCGCTGAGCTACAGTCAGCTGTTAGCCAGCCTCGCCGTAACCCGGCAGCCGGATGGTTGGGTAACTGTTCGCAGGAGTCGTAAGTCTACACAGAAGCCCGCTGTGCACCAACCACTTCACGTTTCAACCAGTTTTCCTGCTCAGCGACCCACCCGCTGAGGGGCACACCCTGGTTTACGGGAGCTCTGTGGTCAGGAAGGAGAAAGTAGCGAAGCCACGGACCAGAGACGTGTGCCTCCCGAGGGCCAGAGCGGGCGACGTGGAGTCTTGTTTGAAGCTGCTGGCTAAGGATAAGCGGAGATACAGTCAGATTGTAATACACGCCGGTGGTAATGACGCCCGAGCCCTGCTCGGAACTCACTAAAATTAATGTGGAATCGTGTGCTTATGCCAAGACGTTGTCGGACACCGTAATTTTCTCTGGCCCTCTCCCAAATTTGCAGACAGACGAATTGTATAGCCGAATGTCGCCTTTCAACCGCTGGCTGTCGAGGTGGTGCCCAGCGAATAATGTGGGCTCGTAGACAACTGGAAGACTTTCTGGGGAAAACCTGATCTGATGAGGAGACGGCATTCATCCCACGTTGGATGGAGCGCTGCCCTCATTTTCTGCTGAATATGACCAAGTTGATCACGGACTTAATCTATGACAACCCAGGGTTCAGATTCAGAACCGGGAGCAGAGTTGTAGTTTAACTATTTATTTTGTGTGTAACATGGAGTTGAAGACAAGTTCCATTTAATATTTGTCACGGAGTATCGCTCGTTATTTGTCAGCCTATCACGAAGCTTTTGGGGTTATCAATCGAGCCAGGACGCGGAGACACATTTTCCCAACTACCAACTGGGCTTAATAACAGCAATCCAGATAAAAAGCCCATGGTTGTTTGTTTGTGTGCTACCCACCCAGGAGTAAACCAACAGGGCACATGGCGATGCAAGAGTGGGAAGAATGGGAGCCAATCAAGAGAGATCATGAGCAGCGCGACAGCAGTCCAGTTCCCCTGTAGCTCAGTCGCAGGAGGAGATGGGACTGATTTATTGGTAGAGCAGTTAGGAAGTAGAACACAAGAGTAAACAAATATGAGAAATGAACAAGGTACAGCAATTGCTGCTAAACAGGGTTTGGTTGGTTCATGATGCATTAAGTTCGGCTCACGGGGTGCCGGCTTGTTGTTCAGAACTCATTGAGATTCAAACCACCAGGCCCCTGCTCAGAGGCTCCAGAGATGTGGGTGACCTGGTGAATATACCGCCCTTACGGTCAAGGATAACGTGACATAAACTAGTTGATCACTTTAAAGAAAACTACAGAAGTCAAACACAAGGTTCATACACCACATCATTTGATGTGGCCCCTGACGATTTGAAAGACATTTGATTACCTTTTTCAAATTAAGACAAACATCCTTGTGCTTTTATTTTGAATAGTTTCAAATGAATGGATTTATGTTATAATATTAGAGAAATGTTCTTATGTATAATATTTACACTAACAAACAATAATCAAATGCAAAGAGAGTTATTTAACAATGTGTTTGAGTAGTTTATACCGTAATAATATAACTGTCTTTGAGGGCAGCCATGATGCTGATGAGGTCTTCGTGAGATGAGTGCGATAAATTCCTGTTAAACCCTGCCTAGCATGTTCATCTTATACTAGAATTAAACCTAGTCTTATATAATCCCATGAAATATTCCACAATGAACAACTTTATTATCTTGCAACCTAATTTAACACTTGTTTGAAGTAGCCAGAAGCAGACGCTGACATGAAATCTTGTGTATTTTTCTCTCAAAATTTCAACCGTCGCATTTTCTTTAGAGAGCTCTAAAAAACGATTCACAGACATGACCAGTTCGATAGAAAAGAAGAAGTAATTATACTGCAAACACGCTTCAAAGACCAGTCTGTAAATTGTAAACCTGCTTCATTTTTTCTTCATTTGCAATCCATGGCTCCATCTAATTCCAGTTTATTTGTATAGCCCACTCCCCCACAAATTACACTGTCTCGAGTGTTTTACACCACACATAGACATCCCTGCCCCAAAACCTCACATCGACCAGGAAACCCCAACAATCTTCAGGGGAAAAAAGGAAGAACCTGAGGAGAGCAACAGAGGAGGATCCTCTCCTGGGATGGACAGGACAACAGATGTCATGTGACCAAGGATGTAGATTTAGAGTTAAAATATCTAATGAATATGACAGAGTGTATGAATAATTACAGGGCATATTCCACGATGGAGACCCCACCATCCATCAGGCAGATGGCGGTGGGAGGAGGAGGCGGAGTCTCACAGGACAGTGGCGTAGTCATGGTTGGTGGGAATTTGACGACCCACGCATCCATCAGGCAGATAGATATCTATGCGCCGTCTCATAGGGTCCGATGACCCGCTGAGACGAAAGTCGCGCGACTTCCGGAGAAAGGTGAGTTAGTAACGTATGATTGAGAGATTTGTAACCATCTCAAGGAGAGAAAAAGAGAGATAGGTACCAGCATCCTAAAACGCCCCCTCGCAGCTTATGGGGCTCATAGCAGCATATCAAGGGCTGAATTAGGCAAACCTGATCCAGCTCCTTAACCATAAGCTCGTCAAAGAGGAAAGTCTTTAAGTTCACTTCAACTTGAGGTGATTGCAGTCTGCTCTCCGGACTGAAATAGCTGGTTCCACAAAGAGGAGCTTGATAACTAAAGGCTCCTGGCTCATTCTCACTTTTTAAGACTCTAGGAACTACAAGAACCTCACATTTAGTGAGCTTTAGTTTCTAGTGGGGCAATATGGTACGCATAAGCTCCTTAAGACATGGATGGAGCATCACCAACTGTGCTTTGTAGGTTAAGAAGAATTTAAAGTGATTCTGATTTTATCAGAGCTAGTGTAGACAGTTGGAAAACAATGTTTTCCAGTAGCCTGTTTTGGGATTTATTGCCTTGATTTGATTTGCATCGAGTAATTCATGCAGGATTTGTGTGATTTATCAAAACCATCCTAAAGGTAGGCGACAAACATCCATAAAGAAGTGAAATGAAACAGTTTGTCCCCAAAGGGCCTTGGCAGGTAGAACGTGTATATGCTTGCATCAGGCCTCGAGACTTTCTCTGTTTGGCAATAGTCTATATTTTGTTATTAGCCCCAAATTGTCCCAAATCCCACCCCATGCGCATAATACCATGAACCTGAAACTAGATCATGGGAAACAGTAATTAAAGTAACAAAATCGAAACGTCTGAATGTAAATAAAAGAACAGACGTGCCTCTCAATACTTACCAACTTCTCCAGTCTGTCTGTATAGCCTCAGCCCCAAGCCAATCTGTTAATACAGAAGATGGTAATCTCAAATAATAGCGGCCTTGAATAAAGTGGATTTTCATTGTAGTCTTTCTCAGACGTCACTGAAACAGAAGACAGATGGATTAATCCACATTCACCAGACTTATCTTTTAACCTGACGAGTCTCATTCTTTATAATTTAAAACTGTAACCTATGTAGTGTTAAACAGACCATAATGGAACGAAAGGTGAAAATAAATAGTTCATATATCCATATTTATAATCTGTTGATGTTTTGAAACTGAGCCGTTCAGTGCATTGGGCTGAAAGCTCAACGCTGCAGCGCCCCCGTGTGGCCACGTGGGGGGACGCACATGTACGAGGTGCACTGAACGCTCTCCTATGTTATCAAGTGGTTCATTGCAATGGCCTCTTCAGGTGGAGCTGACCATCCGGCTTCATTGTAATACATGACACATTGTGATGCGTTGATCATCATAAAAAAGGGGGCTTTTGAGGAAATTATCACAAGAACTCAAATAAATGCCCTGACAGATATCCAAACACATGTGGGGGGAATTGATGACAGAGAGAGAGAGTACGTTTTATTCTTAAATACTTATTAATCAAGAAAAAATGTGTCTACGTCCCTGGGAAATAAATCTTGAGCCGGAGATTTGCCAGTTGTAGAATTACAATATCCTATTTCTGATGTTCAGTTGTGTCTTTTCCCCAAGTCATGTGGTAGAATAGGTTGGCCGTACTCAAAGAAGAAGAACAACTCATGTTGTATTTAATTTCTGGATATATTGTACTTGGGTATTGACTCTGTGCAGGTGCGTCTACATACAGATGTTCCAGATGTGTGTGTGTGTGTGTGTGTGTGTGTACGTCTGGCTTGGCGAAATGAGGTGACATCTTTGTATGTATTGTTTATGTATTTAATGTCCTGTACTCTACACTGTAAAAAAAGATCCTAATTTTACGGAAAATAACTCTAAATATTTACAGTATTTTTCTTTCTTTTTAAATTACATACAAAACTCTGTGAAATTACAGACATTATCTTTAAATTAACAACCCAACTGTTAATTTAAGTTTTATGCTCATAATACAAAATAACATTTTTTTCCCATTTTTGTAAAGAAAAATGACTGTATTATTAATACAGTCTTTTTACCAAATTTTCTTAAATGACATACAAATTCATGTAAAAACAACAATTATTACCTGTAATTAAAGGTGAGCCCTTATATGAAGGTTTATGTCCACTAACAATTTAACGATTTTCTTTGTAATTTTAAGGTAGATCATATTATATTTATATTAATGTACTTACATTCAAACTCTTGTAAATCTGAATCTAAATGTAGCTAACTTTTTGTCATTACATTAAACATATTGCATTTTTTTAAGAGTACAAAGTAAAGAAGAAATAATAGGTTTGATACTTGTTCTTTATAGGAGCATTATGAGGGCGACCGTGAGTATTTGTCTGAGTGTCGGTGTCCCGGAGCGAGACATCTAACTTAACTGTAAGTCGCTTTGGATAAAGCGCCAGCTAAATGCATGTAACATGCTTGAAAGTTTCAACCCGGTCAAGAGAGCAATTTTAGCAGAAACTTGCCATATAGGACGATTTAGTGTCAACTAGAAATAAGACCGTCCAAGTAATGGCAATGACCACCACGAGCGGAGTGTGAAGCATCCCAGATAGCAGTTGATCCTATCCGCCTCCTGTCCAGTGTTGCCAGGTCCGCGGTTTTCCCGCGGAATTGGGCTACTTTTGAAGTGTTGCCAAGCGGTTGAATTTTTTGTCCGCTGGTTTTGCATGCAAATTACATGAATATCTTTAAATAAAAATCCATATTTTAAATGAAATAATTTATTTATACCCAAATCCTACCAAACTGACTCCAGAGATCAGCACGTACACACATGGATGATGGGACACGCCCACATACACACACACTTTAAAAGTAGTGTATATGGTTTGGCACGGGCATATTTTGAGTTCTGATATTGGGCTATTTTTTGGGTTGGTTTTATCAATATTGCTGGTATATATATATATATGTATATATATATATATATAATTATAATTCAGAGATGGATATTGTATTTTTACCTTTGTCTAAAAGTAACTAGTTCTTTGAGGATTTTAAATTAACATACTACATGTGTGATCATTCTATAAAATTCCGAACTAATATTGTATACTTGTAATAATCGATATATAATATTACATTAATAATATTAATGATACAATAATATATTATATTAATGATACAATAATATTACATTAACAATATTAATGATACAATAATATATAATATTAAATTAATAATATCAATGATATATTATATATTATATTAATGATACAATAATATATTAAATTAATGATACAATAATATATAATATTAAATTAACAATATTAATGATACAATATTATATTAATGATACAATAATATATAATATTACAAAATGGGGAAGGAGACGTTTCACAAGCTGCTGTTAAAGATCAGAAACAACAAATGTTCCAGCTTTATAAACCAAAGTGTATAAACCTGCACAGACCGGTCCACTTAGGGATTCATTACGATCACGTCACAGAGAAGATATTCCTTCCATTCCTTTATCCAAACTGCAGCCGATCCGAGGCCTTCGCAGGGTTTATCACAGTGACGTATATAAATGAGGTGTATTTATATTTACACACAGAGGCGGACTAACAGTCACTCACACATTCCTACCTGAGTCCACCCACCTGAGCTGCAATGTCTGGGCTGAGGGAGCAAACCAGAGAACCGGAGGGAACCACGCCGCCATGGGGAGAACGTGCAAACACTGCCTGGTGGATCGTGGAGGTCTCCATCGTGGAATATGCCGACTACCAACTATTCATCCACTCTGTCATATCTATGAATGTGTTTTAACTCTAATGATTCCTTCTGGTCACATGACATCTATTGTCCTGTCCATCCTGGAGAGGGATCCTCCTCTGTTCTCTCCTGAAGGGTTCTTACTTTTTTTCCCCTGAAGGGTTGTTTGGGAGTTTTTACTAATCTGATGTGAGGTCAAAGGTCAGGGATGTCTATGTGTACAGATTGTAAAGCCCTCTGAGACTAATTTGTAATTTGTGAAATTGGGCTATACAAAATAAACTGAATTGAATTGAATTGAACTCCACAGACGCCCTGGGATGGAAGCCTGGCTCGCCGTGCCGTGAGGTGACAGTTATAGCCACCGGGAGGCCCGAGAACATATTCCTGGATTTCTTTATTACACTTTCTAGGACATCCACGGCTAGTGACGATTAAAACAAGCATATAGTACATGTACAATAGCTTTATGAATACGTATGTATTCATACTTTATGTTCCAATGCACATTGCACTGTGTCGTCCCAGATGAAGCTGAAGGGTCCTGCTGGTCCGTGCGGAGGCCACGGCGCAGCTGATACACAGAACAGATCAGAGGTCGACAATCAAATCCTTTCACAATAAACTAAACAACGAAGACAACAACCGCTGCAGAGCGAACATGACAACAAGGTGCATCGTGGTTGGAGCTGAGAAGCAGTTGTGTCCAAAAATGAAGTGCAGCACATTAGTCCCTTTAGTGGAAGCTGGTATTACAAGTGAATAAGTAGATGCCTTTTCTTCCTCAGTCATAGGAACGACTCAGCGGAAGTTAACGCCTTGTCCTTCAGTCATAACGGCAAAAGATGTTCTACTGATATTATCACACGGATAATGGACAAGCATTTTAATATGCATCTGTAAGAGGTCGGTAGGAGCAGACGGAGCTCGCCGTGGCCGAAGCCGACTGAGGGGATCGATGCAAATGATGGAAAGTGAATGATTTTTTAAAAACGTTGTTTTTAATCAGCTTAACCGCATCCCACACTTTGTTCTCCCGTCCAAACAATGACAAGAAACCAGCGAGTAGGCAGAATCAACCCATGCTTTATCTGGCTTAATCCATTGCATATAAAAACTTTTTTTCCCCATTCTTTATTGTTTTTCTACATAAAGTTGGATGATCTACAGAGCTATCCAATAGACTGCAAAGAACAAGGAATCCATTGTAATAACATTTGACTTGTCTTGTAAAACTTACAGACAAGTTGGTATTCTAAAGACATAACTCAAAAAATAATTGTCTTGAAGACCTTTTTTAAGTTACAGTTTGTGTTTTCCTTTCATACCATAAAAATATAACACGTAATGAGAAAAGAACCCACTGTTTCCGTTGGTCCAGGGCTGTTTAGAATCTACAGTATGTGTCAAAACAGAGTCCCGAGTCGGGACAGTGACCCGCCCGGAACCCCGACCCGCCCGGAACTCGACCCGCCCTCCACTACAGAAATATACGAAACCTTCTCCCGGCCAGGCAGAAAGATGTCAGTGGTTTTGGATATTGCGAGTAATGCGAGGAAGTGTGGGCGGGGCTTAGATCAGCGACACCACCAGTGTTCCAGCCGTAATTAATGCAGCAGTGGCTGAACATGCAGATGTGCCTCCACGCCTCGGTGCCCGTCGGCTGCGGTCCGCAGCGCGCTCCCGCCGCGCCCCATTTCAGTGTGTGCGTGTAGCTGTGGCTCGACCTGCGTGCACGTGGACGACCTGGCGGATACGCTGTGCGCGGACACAAAGTCGCCGCCGTGTCGTGGGCGGAGTCACATCAGGAGGCTCGGACCGGGCCACGCGGGAGGCACCTGAGCTAAATTTTGAGTGTCATGGCAAAGGGCTCGTGCCCTGACCCCTGCTGCCTCTGCTCTGCTGCCGCGCTCATTTACAGGCGACGCTCACCACCTGCTGTTGGAGCGGCGCGGCTTCAGCATCGGATCTATTGCTACATGAATGTCAAACATGTGACATCATATTGCATTTGCATGGAAAGAACTATATACTGTATATATATATATATGTGTATATAATATATATGTATACATATGTGTGTATATATATATATATATATACTGTATTTAATTCGTTTTTTATTCATTTCATTTGTTTTATATTATTTCGTTGTTTCATTTTAGAATTAAGCCATTCTGTGAATCGGCCAGACCTCCCTTCCCAGGGGGGGGTGTGAGGGATTCTTATGGCAGAGACACACGAGGTGAATCAAACCGGACCCCCCCCACACCTGCAGAAGGTGTAGGCGATTCTACACCCGGGAAAGTTTAGGAAATTTGCCGACAAACCGCCCCCGTGTGGCGGTAATGACCGACACTCAGGGGAGGGCAGGCAAATCCCTAGAACCTTCTCCTACTGCCTCCTACGGACTCACAGATCCGCCCCACTCCTTTCAAAGAAGGAGCAGTGCCGCCTGCTAGAAATCACTAGTATTACATAGTCTGGTTCGCTGCTCCGTGACGTCACAGGCGACTTCAAAGCACAGAACCAGTTAGAACTGGTGGGTTGAGGACGTCACAATGCTCGCTTCAAAGACGTCTCTATGGTAGTTCCGATGCGATATATCTTGCCACAAGTCTTTGGGGCGCTGTTTCCTGGACACGAGGCAAAGAGACCCCGTATGTTCCCTTTGAGTGAGAGGCGACCAGTGTTGCCAGGTCCATGGTTTTCCGCGGAATTGGGCTACTTTGAAGTGTTGCCGCGGGTTGAATTTTTTGTCCGCTGGTTTTGCATGCAAACTACATGAATATCTTTAAATAAAAATCCATATTTTAAATGAAATAATTTATTTATACCCAAATCCTACCAAACTGACTCCAGATCAGCACGTACACACATGGACATGGGACACGCCCACATACACACACTTTAAAAGCAGTGTATATGGTTTGGCACGGGTATATTTTGAGTTCTGATATTGGGCTGGTTTTTGGGTTGGTTTTGATTGGCCATTGGGCTGGTATATATATATATATATATATATATATATATAATTATAATTCAGAGATGGATATTGTATTATTACCTTTGTCTAAAAGTAACTAGTTCTTTGAGGATTTTTAATTTAACATACTACATGTGTGATCATTCTATAAAATTCCGGAACTAATATTGTATACTTGTACAATCATATATAATATTACATTAACAATATTAATGATACAATAATATATTATATTAATGATACAATAATATTACATTAACAATATTAATGATACAATAATATATAATATTAAATTAACAATATCAATGATATAATATATTGTGGTGGACACTAGATGGAGGTATCTCACCTCAGAATGGACACTGAAGGGGTGGTGATTAGGTAAATGGTTGCACCTGTGGGGGGGGGGGGGTATTTAAGGGAGTGATAGTACCTGGGTAGCCCTGTTGGTTTGAAGTTGGAAGTAAAACCAGAGACTCCATACTCCCGACTGTTCGTCTTTATTTTACGCACTTCCACAGTGGTGACCCTCACGTGATGTTTAATTATTGAACATGGCAGATGAGAATGGCCAAGAAGCGGCCGTCGCTCCCGCTGTGTTTGCGGCTACAGTGAAGTTACCTGAGTTTTGGCAGCATGATCCGGCCCCGTGGTTTCAACATGTTGAGGCGCAATTTCACCTCCGCGGAATCACGATGGATGACACCAAATACTACCACGTAGTCGCAGCGTTGGATTCCTCCACCACTCGCCGAGTGATGGGATTCCTCAGGAGCCACCGCAGTCGGGAAATACAACGGTCTCAAAGGGCAGCTGTTACGCTTTGTTCCAGCTGTCCGACGAGAGCGCAGCAGAGCGCCTATTGTCCCTCAATGGATTGGGGACAGTAAACCTACAGAACTAATGGAAAACATGTTAGCACTGCTCAGTTCAGGTGACGCCACGTTTCTTTTGTCCAGCTTTTCCTGCGCCAACTCCCGACACCAGTGCGCACGGCTCTGGCCAGCTCGCCTCTCGTGCGCACCAAGGATTACCGGGACTGGCAGAGGAAGCGGACAGGATACTGCTGGCCTCCCGCCAGTACGTTGTCGCTGCGGTGTCTGATCGCGTGTATGACCGCAGGGATCAGACACAGAGGATGATGGGCTATGTTTTACCATCGCCGTTTTGGCACCAAGGCGAAGCGTTGCATTCCACCCTGCTGTTTTGGGAGCCAGGAAACGCGAGCCGGCGCCGTTAGCGGCTATGAGGGCTGGCGCCACCAATGAGCTGCTGTTTATTGAGGACACGTCTTCTGGGAGGCTCCTCCTGGTGGATTCGGCGCCCAGAGGAGCATCCTGCCCGCGCCTGCCGTGGACGCATTGGGGAACGGCATGGACCACCGCTGGATGCGGCTAATGGTACTGCCATCCGACGTTTGGTAGCAGGTATGTGACAATGTGTTTCCATGCACATCAGTTTGGCTGGGATTTTATTATAGCTTCTGTGTCAGTGCCTATACTGGGTGCTGATTTTTTCTGTGCTAACCGACTGTTAGTGGACGTTGCAAACCGTCAGCTGATTGACTCTGTGTCTTTGGACACATACCCGCACACTGGGGCCCGGGCGGCCGCCTGCCTTTGCCAATATGCTCGCCACAGGGGATGTGTACCAGCGCCTCCTCGCCAAATTCCCTGCTCTAACGGTCCCCGCTTTTTCTGCCTCGGTTGCTAAGCATGGAGTGGAACATTATATAACAACTGTGGGGCCACCGGTTTATGCACGAGCACGCCGCCTGGATGCTGCTAAACTGGCACAGCCAGGGAGGAATTCGCCACGATGGAACGGTTCAGCATTGTGCGCCGATCCAACAGTCCTTGGGCCTCCCTCTGCATATGGTCCCCATGGATGGGAAGTGGCGGCCGGTGGTGATTTCCGCCGCCTGAACACACACCATGATCGGTACCCAGTTCCACATATACAAGATTTCTCTGTCCACCTGGCGGGACCACCATCTTTTCTAAGGTAGATTTGCGTGGTTACCATCAGGTGCCGGTCCATCCACCAGACGTGCCCAAAACAGCAGTCATTACACCCTTTGGGCTGTTTGAGTTTCTCGATGCCATTCGGGCTTAAAGGGGCAGCTCAGACATTCCAGCGATTGATGGACACGGTGCAGGAATGTCATTTCTGTTCGTGTATTTGGATGACATCCTGGTAGCAAGTACATCGGCAGAGGAGCATTTGGGGCATCTCCAACAGCTTTTTAGGCGGCTCAATGAGCATGGACTGATAGTGAACCCAGCTAAGTGTCATTTTGGACTGCCCGGCATCGATTTCCTGGGTCATCATGTCTCTGGGGTTATTCCACTACCCACCAAGGTGGAGGCCATCACTCTTTTCCCCGCCTCACCATCAAGCCCCTGCAGGAATATCTTGGCATGATTAATTTCTATAATCGGTTTATAGCACACGCTGCTCACCTCATGCACCCCTTTGTACGAGGCGTTGAAGGGCAAAAGGACAACGAGGAGGTAGACTGGTCCCGGAGCGGTCCAGGCATTTGAAGAGGCTAAGGCTGCTCGCCAAAGCTGCCATGCTGGCCCACCCGTCCCCTGCTGCTCCTATCGCCTCACCACCGATGCCTCTGATTATGCAGTGGGGCAGTGTGTGAACAGTGGCTGGCGCCTGGCAGCCTCTCTCATTTTTTAGTAGGAAGCTTCGGGACAATGAGAGGAAATACAGCACCTTTGATAGAGAGTTGTTGGCCCTTTTCCTCGCTGTACGCCATTTCAGGTTCCTACTGGAGGGACGAAAGTTCACCGCTTTTGTGGACCACAAACCTTTGACTTTTGCCATGGCTAAGACCACAGAGCCGTGGTCGGGTCGACAGCAGCGCCAACTTTCCGCCATATCGAATTCACTACAGACATTCAACACGTGGCCGCAAAGATAACCGGTGGCGGATCGTTTCTCCCGGGTGCACATCAGTCCTGCACCTGGGTATAGACTATGTTGCCATGGCTGCCGACCAGCTCACCGACTCGGAGCTTCAGGCGTTCAGGACGGTTGCGACAGGATTGCGACTAGAGGATGTGGCGTGTCACGACAGCGGGCCACGCTCCTGTGATGTTTCCATGGGTCAGCCCGACTCCATGGTACCGACAGACTGGCGCCATCGGGTATTTGACGCCATTCATACCCTTTCACACCCGCAAGGGCGCCAGTGAAGCTGGTGGGGCCAAGTTCGTCTGGCCGGGCCTTCGGAAGGACGTTAAAGGATGGGCGGCCTCCTGTGTGGCGTGCCAGCGGGCCAAGGTGCATCGTCACACTAAGGCCCCTGGAACCGTTCTCATTCCAGAAAGGCGGTTTGACCATGTTCACGTGGACCTGGTGGGCCCACTTCCCCCGTCCCAGGGATTCACTCACCTCCTCACTATGGTGGACAGAACCACCAGGTGGCCAGAGGTGGTTCCCCTGTCATCTACGGCGACTACAGAGGTGGCCAGGGGGTTAATCTCCGGTTGGGTGACCCGGTTTGGCACACCATTGGATCTCACTGACAGGGATCCCAGTTCACTTCTGAGCTGTGGAGCACTGTAGCTGAGAGACTTGGGGTGAAATTACATCGTACCACAGCGTGTAACCCCAAGGCCAACGGAATGTGTGAACGCCACCGCCTCCATGAAGGCTGCTCTCCGGCCACTCTAACGGACAGCAACTGGATCGACCGCCTGCCGTGGGTCATGCTGGGCTGCGTTCCGCCTCCAAAGAAGATCTGCAGTCCTCTTCAGCGGAGCTGGTTTTGGTCAACCGCTGAGGGTCCCTGGGAGTTTCTTCCTGCTTCCTCGGCCCCTGGGTACACTACTACTCACCGGTTTGCCTTCCAGGACGCAGCAAGTGCATTTGCCCCGGTTCCCACACACCACTGCCTTCCCCAGTCCTACATTCCGAAGGACCTGATGGCTGCCGCTATGTGTTCATCCGCACGATGCCCACTGCCTCCACTGCAGGCTCCTTATGATTGGCCCTTCCGGGTTCTCGCGAGGCGGCCCCAAGAACTTTGTGGTGGATATAGGGGGGAAGAAAGAACGGATTGCGATTGATCGTCTTAAACCTGCTCATGTGGTCCCAGATGAGCCAGTTGAGCTGGCTCAACCCCCACGCCGGGGCCGCCACCCAAATCTGCCCCTGTCCCATGCCCTCCATCCTTTGTTCCACCAGCAAAGTCTCATCGTCAGGGGACGTCCCCTGCCCCTACCCTGCTCCTTCCACGCTCCCTGTGACTGTTAAATACAGTAGCTATGGCCGCTTAGTCAGGCCTCCTAAGAAAGACTAAAGACACTGGGGGTACTGTGAGGGGGGTTTGTATGGGTTTAATGTGACTGAATGTCAATTCTGAGTGTTCGGGGGGGGCCTGTGTGGTGGACACTAGATGGAGGTATCTCACCTCAGAATGGACACTGAAGGGGTGGTGATTAGGTAAATGGTTGCACCTGTGGGGGGGGGGTATTTAAGGGAGTGATAGTACCTGGGTAGGCCCTGTTGGTTTGAAGTTGGAAGTAAAACCAGAGACTCCATACTCCCGACTGTTCGTCTTTATTTTACGCACTTCCACAATATTATATTAATGATACAATAATATTACATTAACAATATTAATGATACAATAATATATAATATTACATTAACAATATTAATGATACAATAATATATTATATTAATGATACAATAATATATAATATTACAAAATGGGGAAGGAGACGTTCTGCTGCTGTTAAAGATCAGAAACAAACAAATGTTCCAGCTTTATAAACCAAAGTGTATAAACCTGCACAGACCGGTCCACGAGGGATTCATTGATCACATCACAGAGAAGATATTCCTTCCATTCCTTTATCCAAACTGCAGCCGATCCGAGGCCTGCAGGGTTTATCACAGTGACGTATATAAATGAGGTGTATTTATATTTAGACACAGAGGCGGACTAACAGTCACTCACACATTCCTACCTGAGTCCAATTCACCTGAGCTGCATGTCTGGGCTGAGGGAGCAAACCAGAGAACCGGAGGGAACCACGCCGCCACGGGGAGAACGTGCAAACACTGCCTGGTGGATCGTGGAGGTCTCCATCGTGGAATATGCCGACTACCAACTATTCATCCACTCTGTCATATCTATGAATGTGTTTTAACTCTAATGATTCCTTCTGGTCACATGACATCTATTGTTCTGTCCATCCTGGAGAGGGATCCTCCTCTGTTCTCTCCTGAAGGGTTCTTACATTTTTTCCCCTGAAGGGTTGTTTGGGAGTTTTTACTAATCCGATGTGAGGTCAAAGGTCAGGGATGTCTATGTGTACAGATTGTAAAGCCCTCTGAGACTAATTTGTAATTTGTGAAATTGGGCTATACAAATAAACTGAATTGAATTGAATTGAACTCCACACAGACGCCCTGGGATGGAAGCCTGGCCCGCCGTGCCGTGAGGTGACAGTTATAGCCACCGGGAGGCCCGAGAACATATTCCTGGATTTCTTTATTACACTTTCTAGGACATCCACGGCTAGTGACAATCAAAACAAGCATATAGTACATTTACAATAGCTTTATGAATACGTATGTATTCATAGTTTATGTTTCAATGCACATTGCACTGTGTCGTCCCAGATGAAGCTGAAGGGTCCTGCTGGTCCGTGCGGAGGCCACGATGCAGCTTATACACAGGGAACAGATCAGAGGTCGTCAATCAAATCCTTTCACAATAAACTAAACAACGAAGACAACAACCGCTGCAGAGCGAACATGACAACAAGGTGCATCGTGGCCGCCGGAGCTGAGAAGCAGTTGTGTCCAAAAATGAAGTGCAGCACATTAGTCCCTTTAGTGGAAGCTGGTATTACAAGTGAATAAGTATAGGTGTATACAGTGGGAGGGGTGGGGGGAGTGGGTTTGTTTTCTGATATTTCAACAAAAAGATGATAAACAATGGAAGTATCAGTTCATGTTTACTGTGTTATGTACCTGCCAATATTTCCAAATAAAAGAATACATTATTTGTTTTGTTTTCTTCTTACATATACTGTTGCAGTGTGTCTCATCCTGTACTGTTATTGTTGTATGTGTGTTATGGTCTGTCAAGAGACTACAGATGCTAAATAGCTGAAACTACAAGCTGGTGCAGTCAGTGGTGCATCAAATGGTGACATTTATGTTTTAACTGTAAATAATCCTCTTAAATAATAAGATAATAATATATAATATATTTCATTTAGCATCCATTTTGGTTTTACAGCTCATACAGCTGTACTGAATAGCAACAGATCACTGAGAAATAATAATAATATAATATAATTTAATCAGTTTGGATAAAAGCTGCCTGCTAAATGACATGTAATGTAATAATATAATAATACTACTACTACTACTACTAATAATAATAAAAACAATAATATTAATGATATTAACTCGTATGAATCAAATATATATTTAAAAAACATGGGGGACATAATTAATATGTCTCTCTGTATTGTTCAATCGCACGCACGCACGCACGCACGCACGTCAATGCCATGGAAACCGGACCGAGGGTATTTAAGGCCGCGGACGTTCTGATTCTCCCCTTTGCACCTTGGACTTTGACGCGATGACTCTCACCTGTGAACCCTCCTGTGAACCCAAACCTGTGAAGGAAACTCTGAGACTTTTGCACTGCTTGAGTCTTTTTGTAGGAAACCGGACTACGAGAGACCTGAGACCCCGAGGAAGGCCTCCGACGATCGAGAGTCGAGGATCTGCCCCTGCTGAAGCGACTGGCTGTGACTTGACTATAACTTCAGGTAAGACCATTTCTTCATTTAATTTAGCATTTTTATGATGAATGTATCCCCTTAAATCCATAGAAGTGTTCTCAGTTTAGAAATCAGTGAAACGTTTTGAGTTTAAAGGTTTATAATGTTGACAGGAAAACATATTTTGTGAAAAGTGACCCTCAGTCGATGATTCGTCGTGGTAAAATGAGATTTGAGTTGCAGAATGTCTTGAAAATGTCGGAGATGTGCGGAATGTGTTGACAAATAGTGCAAAGCCTCGAAACCTCTTTTTATTTTTGTTTTAAGGCATCAAAACGTCTTAGTGTAACTTTGAAATTACAGAAAAAGATGGCGCCTTCAGCATTTTTGTAGAATTCTCAAATATACTCTGTAAAATGCATAAACTCGCACCATGGTAACCATATGAAACGCTGCGGTCACCTGACCTGACCCGCGTGACCCTGAGCTGCTCTGTCGTGACTGCTGAAACGTGGGCCTTATTGTACACACATCTGCTCCTTTACTTATCATATTAAAGTCATTTATTTAATATTAAATGCACTGTGCTCATTGTCGCGGTGCTTTGTTTGCTGATGGAGTGCACGAGCGCTGCTGCCTCCAGCATCTCCTCCACGCCTTGGAGATGCACCTCGTGAAGTGGAGAACAATGAGTTATGAACGAGAGGTTACAGTGTCGCCATGTTTCACTGTGCGTCCTCTAGTCTTTTTTATTATTATGTTATATGTTGTTTCGCCTGTTATGACAGCAATCGGGCGTTGTTTGCCCTTTGACCTCAACCCGAGCTTGAACCCTCTTGTTGACCGGAGCTGTGAAGCTAACTCCTTGAGCTGTTGACCGCTCGCTGAAACCTATCCTTGAATCTCGTTCTAGTTACTGACTTCCTCTTCCGCGGAAGAAGCCGGAGAATGGAGGACTACTTCCCGTTTGGCGAGCCCGGAGGTAAGTTTTATATTTATATTTAGCATTTTTGTTCTTGTTTCTGACCTTAAAACCATTTAAAACGTTCTCAGTTGTGAAATCAGTGAAACTTTTTGAGTTTATAGTTGAACAGTTCACAATGTCAAGGGGCCTGTTTGAAACATACATATTTAGTGGAGGTTTCTCTGTGTAAAATGATTATTTGAGGACCGGAATGTCTTAAAAGTCGCTGCATATCTGTGGTATGTGTTAACTATTAGTGGAGCGGATTGAAAACACTGTTAGAGTCTGATTTTCCCAGCTGCTCCTGAACGCATCATCTCACTCTTCCGGTAAGCTTTGGTTGCCAGCTCAACAGCGAGCATGACTTCTTCTTCTCTCCCTCCCGCTCCCTCTTGCTCAGTGTGTCTCATGTATAGTTATCCGCCTGCCTCCCTTAATGATAACGATACATGCAACAAGTGTAGTTTATTTGCTAGGTTGGAGGCAGGTCTATGGGTTAGATGCACGGCTCCCGCTTATCGAAGCTCAGACAGCTATGCTAGTTAGCCCGCCTCTCCCGTAGTCGGGCGCTGGAGCTACAGTCAGTTGTTAGCTGTGCCCGCGGTAACCGGCAGCCGGATGGCTGGGTAACTGTTCGCAGAGGAGTCGAAGTTCTACACAGAAGCTCCAGCTAGTACCAACCACTTCCACGCTTTCAACTAGTTTTCCTGCTCAGCTGACACACCCGCTGGAGGAACACACCCTGGTTATCGGGAGCTCATAGTCAGGAACGTGAAAATAGCTAAGCCACGGACCAGAGTCGCAGTGCTCTGGGGCCAGAGCGGGCGACGTGAGTCTTGCTTTGAAGCAAGCTGGCTATGATAAGCCGGAGATACAGTCAGATTGTAATACACTGCGTGGTAATACGACGCCTTAGCCCGCCCGCCCGGAACTCACTAAAATTAATGTGGAATCGGTGTGCTTATGCCAAGACGTTGTCGGACACCGTAATTTTCTCTGGCTCCTCCCAAATTTGCAGACAGACGTTCAGAATCTGGTACAGCCGACGTCGCCTTTCAAACCGCTGGCTGTCGAGAGGTGGTGCCCAGCTAACAATGTGGGCTACGTGAGACAACTGGAAGACTTTTCTGGGAAAAACTCTGATCTGATGAGGAGAGACGCATTCATCCCATCGTTGGACGGAGAGCGCCTCATTTCATGCTAATCATGACCAAGTTGATCACCGGACTTAATCTATGACAACCCAGGGTTCAGATCAGGAACCGGGAGCAGAGTTGTGTTTCCCTGGAGGTTTCCTAAAAGCTTCCCCCCCCCAAAACCCTCACTGGAAAAAATTTAAAAAACCCCTTGGGGGGGCCGGGAGGAAAAAAAATTTTAGGAGGAAGATTAGAGTTTTCAAAGGAAGTTTTAATTAAAAAAATTAAGAATAAAAGGTTGAATATTAAAGTGGATTTAATAATCCAGAATAAAAGGGGGGGGGGGGGGGGGGTTTTAAAGGCATTACAGAAAATTTAAAGACTATCACAAAAATCTATTTCTGGGCCGTCCCCATAGGTAAATATTGGGAAAAAGAGTTATAAGTGTGATTAATGAAAATTATTTGGAAGAAAAAGAAAATATATCAGTGATCCTAAAATGGAGTATAATATAGCAATTAAAGGGGGGAGGGGAAAAACCTTTCCCCCAAACAAAAATTTCAAAAGGAATCTTGTCTCCAAAAGGGGGATGGGGGAAAATTGGAAGTGGTTCCTTAAAACTATATAATTTTATTACAGGCTGCAAAAAAATTAAATTTTAGGTTTTTTTTTTTCGTTGAATTCAAAATGCTGCATTCGGGTTCATTAAAATAAAAAAATTTTAAATTTTTATTCTGTTTTTAGCTGTTTGCAGTTTAAGAAAATCAAAACCCACTTTAAAATTCTTTCTTAAAAAACAAACCTTAAATTGTTTTTCTCAAAACCTAAGGGTTTCCCTACCTTGCCACTAGCTGTTATAAATCTTTTTAACTTGGTCTAAAAATTTAAAATTTTTTAGAATGGAAGAGTTTTTTAAGTTTCCTTTTTAAAAAAAAAAAGGCTTCAATTTTCATTTGGAAGCAGAACAGCATTTTTTTTTTTAAGATTAAAAAAATAAAAAATTTTTCCTTTTAACAAAAGCCTTATTTTTAAAAAGTGAATAGGTTTTTGGTAGTTTATATGTGTATGTTTATTTTTTGAAGTTTAGGATGATATATTTTCTTTTTTCTTTTAAGGATGAATTTTATTAAAACCCAAAGGACTCTTCTTTCCCCCGAATTTTTGGACTTTGTCTAAAAATGGGGTTTCAGGGCCCTTATTGAGACGGTTTAGAACCCCTTTATTGCAGGTGTCTTAAATCTTTTAGGCCCCATTGTCCGTTGAGCTCGGCTCCTCTAAAAAGGCCACCCTCCTGATGGTCTGAGGCTCCCGTAAAATAAGTATTTTAAAAACTTTCTTAACCTCAAATTTTTGGGGATGTATTTTTCTTAAAGCCCTTTGTACCAATTCCCACTAAAATCGCCATTTAAAGGGGGGACCGTTTTTAGGTCTTTTTTGAAGGGGATTTGGGGGAAAGTTTTTTGGCCGTTAAATTTTGGGGCGGGGAAAGTCATTTTTTTAAGATTTAAACCCCCTTTTCAACATTTGTTTTTGTGGGAAAATTGGGCTATCATCTGATTTTGAATGAAATTAATTTTTTTTTTAATTTATTTATAACTTAAAGTCTCCCTTTGATTTTCTCTTCTGCCCTTGACCAAACTACCCTTGCCCCTCTGGGGGGATTCCCGCTCCCACTTTTTTTGGGAATTTTGCCCCTTCCTAGTTTTGGGGAGGGGTCTTTTGGGGTTTGTCCCTTCCATTTTTGTTTTCTTTTGTTTTTTTAATGTTTTTTTTAAATTAATTGTATAAAGGGACTTTCTTTGTTCCCTGGTTCTTCCCTTTTCCCCAAATTTTTTTTTGGTCCAAAAATTTTGGGCAGGGTTTATTGATTTTTTAAAATGAGAATTTGTATTTGTTTTTTGGTTTTTAATGTTAAATTTAGGGTTTTATAAAATAAAATATTTTTTACTTTTCTTTTTTGAAAACAAAAAAAAAATAAAGGTTTCTTTGGTTTTAGGGAAAATTTGGGGACTGGGTCTACAATTAATTTCCTGCCTTTAAATTTTTAAAATACCTTTTTGTTTTTCCTTTTTTGTTTAAGTTTACCTTAAAGTTTGAAAAACCCAAATAACATTAAAAACATTTTTTGGAAAAATTTTAAATAAAAAAACCATTGTTTTTTGGATTAATTTTAAAATGAAAAATTTATGTGTTTATAAAAGAGGCCAAGACATGAATTTAACGGAAAATTTAATTTTTTTTCATAGGGTCTTTACTTTGGGGCCCCTTTTTTTTACGCCATAAAAAAAAGGAAACCGTTTTCATTTCCTGACCTTATTTTGGGGTTCCCCCTTTTTCTTCTTGTGGGGGTTTTGCCACCAAGGGGGGGTTTGGATTTATCCCTATGCCCCTCCTTTTGCTCCCCGGGAGACTTTGGTTTTGGGGGGGGGCATTCTTCGGGATTTCCACAGCTAAAAAAGGGGGTAAGGACAGGAATACCAAGGAGATTTTTATTTTTTGTTCCGGGTCCCTTCTTTTGCCTTGTCTTTTGTCCATTACCCCCTTCTTCATTTTCCCTCTATCTTTATGTCTTCCTTCCATCTTCTTCTTCTATTCCCCCACCCAAACTTCCACTATCTTTGCGATGTTTTCCTCTGTTTGGGAACTTCTGTTCCTCCGGAAGTTTCTTTAATTTACAGTAAAAAAAATAAAGGACAAAAACCCAAAAACAGACTTTAAAACATTATGTTTGGGCGTGTATTACTAACCTATCTTAGGGGGCCTTCCCCCCTCATTCCCATCCCGGGGGGGTCTATCTCAGGGTCCACTCCCTCATCTACACCCAAGCAACAATAAACCACAACCCATTCAAAGTAATGTCCCAAGGTTTTCCAACAAACCCTGTTTCCCAAACGGCCCGGGAGTAATATCTACGTGGAAAAATTTTAAGGACTCACCATAAATATTTCGGATTAATTAGCAATAATAATTAATTCCGCTGCTAATCAATCGAGCAGGCAATGTCAATGTTTGATCGTGAGCCACCCTTCCAGCTAGACAAGAAATTTTTCCCACCCCCATTAAATTTAATTTGTGCAATTAAATTTTAAAGGAAATAGTAGTAGATTTTGGGGGGGAAAAACAGGATTTTTGCAAAATAAAACAAAAAAAATTTCAGCTTAACTTCAAGCAAAATTTACAACTGTTTAACCCGTCCACACTGACAAAATGTTTCTATTTCCCATTTTAAAAATTTTTTTCAAAGGATTAATTTTTAAAAAATTTTTATTTTTGTATTAAAAAAAAAACAGTGTTTTAATGTAACTTATTTAAACATAACAAACCAACTTTTAAGCACCCGGTCCTCTAAAAACCCGGGAAACCCTCCACAAATATTTATTTTCAAAAGGGTTTTTGAATTTTCAATAAAACTAAAAATTTATATTTCAAATAAACGTTTTAAATTTTTAAGGGTAAAACAAAACAAAATGCTAAAATTTAAAACTTTCCGGGGCCCAACAGTATTTTTCCCGGCCTTGGAAGGAAGTCAAACTAAAGAGTTTTAAGGGTTTTAGGGGTCAACAGCTAAATTATTAAAACACTCCTCCATTCCCGGGTTTGGAATTAACCCCCGTCAAACTCAGTTCTCCGCACTTCACGAGGTGCATCTCAGAGTAGCGTGGAGGAGATGCTGGAGGCAGCTGGCGCTCGTGCACTCCATCAAACAAAGCACCCCGCGTTAGCGAGCCTGATGCATTTAATATTAAATAAATCCTTTAATATGATAAAAGTAAAAGGAGCAGATGTGTACAATAAGGCCGTTTCCAGCAGTGCGACAAACGTAGCTCAGGGTCACGCGGGTCAGGTCAGGTGACACATGAGCGTTTCATATGGTTACCATGGTGCCGAGGTTTATGCATTTTACCGTGTTTAAGGAATTCTACAAAATGCCAGAAGGCGCCATCTTTTTCTGTAATTTCAAAGTTACACTAAGACGTTTTGATGCCTTAAAACAAAAATAAAAAAGGGTTTTGAGCTTTGCACTATTTGTCAACACATTCACACATCTCCCGGCATTTTTCAGACATTCTACCGCTCAAATCATTTTACGACGAATCATGACTGGTCACTTTTCACAAAATATGTTTTCCTGTCAACATTATAAGTAACTTTAAACTCAAAACATTTCACTGATTTTAAACTCTGAGAACACTTCTATGGATTTAGGGGATACATTCATCATAAAAATGTAAATTAAATAGAAATGAGTCTTTGAGATTTATAGTCCAAGTCACCAGCCGGTCGTACCAGCAGGGGCTGAAATCCCTCGGCTCTCGGTCGTCGGAGGGCCTTCCTGAGGGTCCTCAGGTCTCTCGTGAATCGGTTTCACACAAAAGACTCAAGCAGTGCAAAAAGAATCTGAGTTTCCTTCACAGGTTTAGGTTCTGGGAGGGTTCACAGGTAAGATCACAGCGTCAAAGTCCGAGTGCAAGGGAGAATCAGAACGTTCGCGACCTTAAATACCCTGGTCGGTTTCCATGGCATTGGCGATAACGTGCGTGCGTGCGTGCGTCTTTGATTGAATGAGACGCCAGCCAATTATGTCCCCCTGTTATTAAATATATGTTTAATTCATCCTGTGATTAATATCTATTAATATTATTTTTTAATATTAAATAGTAGTAATTATTAGTAGTATTATATTATTACATTACATGTCATTTATAATTGACACTTATCCAAACTGATTAAATTATATTTATTATTATTTCTCCAGTGATCTGTTGCTATTCAGTACAATATGGTAATTAAAACCAAAATGGATATAAATGAAATATATTATATATTATTATCTTATTATTTAAGAGGGATTATTTTAGTTAAAACATAAATGTCCTGCATTTGATGCACTAGCTACCAGCTTGTAGTTTCAGCTATTTGCGCATCTGCCTTGGTCTCTTGATAGACCATAACTTACACATACAACAATAACGGTACAGGATGAAGTTTTTTCACAGCAGTATATGTAGAAGAAAACAAAACAAATAATGTATTCTTTTATTTGGGAAATATTGGCAGGTACATAGCAGTAAACATGAGCCACAATGCTTGTTGTTTATCATCTTTTGTTGAAATATCAGAAAACAAACCCACTCCCCACCCTCCTGTATACACCCCATATCAAAATAAGGTCCAGTCAGGACAGTGACCCGCCAGAACCCCCCGGCCACTTGGGAATCCCCGACACCCTCCACTACAGAAATACTTGGAAACCTTCTCCCGGCCCAGGCAGAGAATGTCAGTGGTTTTGGATATTGCGAGTCGTACAGTGGAAGTGTGGGCAGGGCTTAGATCAACGACACACCGCCAGTGTTCCAGCCGTAATTAATGCAGCCAGTGGCTGAACATGCAGGAGTATGCCCTCCACGCCTCCGGTGCTGCGTCGGCTGCGGTCCGGCTGCACTCCCCTGCCCATTTCTAAGTGTGTGTGCGTGTGGCTGTGGCTCGACCGCGCACGTGGTTGACCCGGCGGACACGCTGTGCGCGGACACAAAATAACCGCCGTGTCGTGGGCGGGTCATCAGGGAGAGCTCTCGGACCGGGCGCGAGCACCTGAGCTAATTTTGATGTCATGGCAAAGGGCTCGTACTGACCCCCCCCCTGCTGCCTCCGCTCTGCTGCCGCGCACTCATTTACAGGCGACACACACTACCTGCTATTGGAGGCGGCGCGGCTTCAGCATCAGTTCATTGCTGCTGGCGATGAATGTCAAACATGTGACATCATATTGCTTTAGCGTGGAAAGAACTATATACTGTATATATATATATATATGTGTATATAATATATTTACATATAATATATATATATATATATATATATTTAATTCGTTTTTTATTCCATTTCATTTGTTTTTTATATTATTTCGTTTTCATTTTAGGAGATTAAGCCAACCATTTCTGTGAATCGGCCGGACCTCCCCTTCAGGGGGTGTGAGATTCTTATGGCGAGAACACCGAGTGAATCAAACGGACCCCCCCACACCTGCAGAAGGTGTGGCGATTCTACCGGAAGGTTTAGGAGGAAATTTGCCGACAAACGCCCCGTGTGGCGGTAATGACGAAACACTCCAGGGAGGGTGAGCAAATCCTAGAACCTTCTCCTACTGCCTCTCACGGACTCACAGATCCGCCCCACTCCTTTCAAAGAAGGAGCAGTGCACGCCTGCTATAAATCACTAGTATTATAGTCTGGTTCGCTGCTCCGTGACGTCACGACGACTTAAAGCACAGAATGATTAGAACTAGTGGGTTGGTGACGTCACAGTAACTCGCTTCAAAGACGCGTCTCTATGGTGGTTCCGATGCGATATATCTTTGGCTGCAAGTCTTTGGGGCGCTGTTTCCCTGGACGCTGAGGCAAAGGGGCCCGTATATTCCCCTTTGAGTGGGCGACCAGTGTTGCCAGGTCCGCGGTTTTCCCGCGGGTGGGCTTCTTACGAAGTGTTGCAGCGGGTTGAATTTTTTGTCCGCTGGTTTTGCGCCTGACTACGCAGATATCTTTAATAAAAATCCATATTTTAAATGAAATAATTTATTTATACCCAAATCCTATGAAACTGACTCGAATCAAGCACGTACACACATGGACATGGGACACGCCCACATACACACACTTTAAAGCAGTGTATATATGGTTTGCTTGCCGGGTATATTTTGAGTTCTGATATTGGGCTGTGGTTTTAGGTTGGTTTGATTAGCCATTGAGCTGGTATATATATATATGTATATATATATATATATATATATAATTATAATTCAGAGATGGATATTGTATTATTACCTTTGTCTAAAGTAAACTTCTAGTTCTTTGAGGATTTTTAATTTAACATACAGCAGTAACGTCATTCTATAAAATTCCAGACTAATATTATCTTGTACAATCATATATAATATTACATTAACAATATTGATACAATAATATATTATAATAATGATACAATAATATTACATTAACAATAATAATGATACAATAATATATAATATTAAATTAATATCAATGATATAATATTTATATGGTGGACTGCTAGATGGAGGTATCTCACCTCAGAATGGACACTGAGGGTGGTGATTAGGTAGAAACGGTTGCACCTGTGGGGGGTATTTAAGGGGAGTGATAGTACCTGGGTGGCCTGTTGGTTTGGGGTTGGAGAAGTAAGGCAGAGACTCCATACTCCCGGCTGTTACGTCTTTATTTCACGCACTTACAGTGGTGACCCTCGTGATGTTTAATTATTGAACATGGCAGATGAGGAAAATAGCCAAGAAGCGGCCGTCGCTCCCGGCTGTTTACTGACTACAGTGAAGTTACCTGAGGTTTGGCAGCGATCCGGCCCGTGGTTTCAGCATGTTGGCTGGTGCCACCTCCAGCGGAATCCCGATGGATGACACCGTCTTTTACTGCACGTAATCATAGCTGGATTCCTCCACCACTGCATGAGTGATGGGGATTCCTCAGGGAGCCACCGGCAATCAGGAAATACTTGGTCTCAAGGGCAGCTGTTACGCTTGTTTCCAGCTGTCCGGCGCCTGGCCGCCATTGTCCCCAAGGATTGGGGGCAGTAAACCTGCTAATGGCTGTTAGCATGTCTTCAGGGGGCCACGTTTTTTTTTCCAGCTTTTCCCCGCAATCCCGACCCAGTGGACGGCTCGGCCCGTCGCCTCTCCTGGGTTCCGGGCTGGCGAGGAAGGGCGGCGCTGGTCCCCCCGACTTTCCTGCGGTGTCTATCGGGGGGGTTTACCGCGGGGCAACCAAGGAGATGGGCTTTTTTTACCATCGCCGTTTTCACCAAGGCGGGGTTCATTCCCCCCTGCTGTTTTTGGGAGCCAGGGAAAGGGAGCGCCTTAGCGGTTGAGGGCGGGTCAAATGATCTGTTTATTGAGGGCACCCTGGGAGGTCCTCCGGGGATTGGGCCCCAAAATTGCCCGGCCTACGATTGGGGGAACGGGCATGGACCCCGCTGGGTCGGCTAAAGGGCTCCCCGGGGTTTTTACCAGGTAGGACAATTTTTCCGGACATCAGTTTGGCTGGGATTTTTTATATTTTGTTATGCCAACGGGGGGGTATTTTTTTCAAACCCTGTTTGGGCGTTGCAAACCGAGGATTGACCCGGTCGACCTCCCGGGAATGGGGGCCCGGGGGGTGCCTTTGCCAAAGCTGCCCCAGGTGGCCACCCTCCCCCCTGCTCTAACGGTCCCCCTGCCTCGGTTTAAGCATGGGGGCATTTTAACAAGTGGGGCCCCCCGGGCCGGCAGCCCCTATTGTAAACTGGCAATAGAGGAAATTCGCCCGATGGGAAGGTGGCTTTCGCCGACCAACAGTCCTTGGGCCTCCCGCTTGGCCCAAGGCGGATGGGAAGGGCGGCCCTGTGGTGACGCGCCTAACTTTCCCCCATATCGGAATTCCCCTTTCAAATTTCCTGCCACCTGGCGGGGGCCCCTCTTTTCAATAGTTTGGGGCTGGTTACCATGGTGCCGGCCTCCACCAGCTCCCAAAAAAAAAAGCTTCACCCCCGGGGTTTGAGTTTTCTAGATTGGGTTAAAGGGGCCACCCCTTGATGGCAGGTGCCGAAATGTACCGGAAGAACCCGGGCGCATCCGGGGTTTATTTTTTGGGGGGGGGGGGAAAAAAAAAAAGGGCCATTTTTCATACCCTTTTTCCCCACCCCCGGGGGGGGTAAAAGGGCCGGGGCCCCGTGAAGCCCCTTTGGGGTTGGGGGGCCAAGTTGGGGGGGTCCCTTTGGGGGGGGGCCCTTCGGAAGGACCCCTTAAAGGGGAAATTTTGGGCCGGGCCCTCCTTTTTTGGGTTGGGCGGGGTGCCCAAAAGGGGCCCCCCCGGGCCAAGGTTTTGGGGGAAATTCCCCGTCCCCAAAATTTTTTTAAGGGCCCCCCTGGGGAACCCCCCTTTTCCCCCATTTCCAAAAAAAGGGGGGGGGTTTGAAACCCCATGGGGTTCACCCGGTGGGACCCTGGGTTGGGCCCACTTCCCGTTTCCCCCCAGGGATTTTCCCAAACCCCCCCCCACCTCCCCTTTTCCCCCTATTTGGGGGGGGGCAGGGAACCCAACCCCCCAAAAGGGGGTGGGGGCCCCGGGGAAAGGGGGTTCCCCCCCCTTGGGGGGCCCTTTCCTACCGGGGGCCCGGGAAACCCCCCACCCGAAAAAGGGGGCCAAGGGGGTTTTAAATCTTTTTCCCGGGTTTGGGGGACCCGGTTTGGCACACCATTGGATCTCACTGGACAGGGATCCCAGTTCACTTCTGAGCTGTGGAGCACTGTAGCTGAGAGACTTGGGGTGAAAACATCGTACCACAGCGTAAACCCCAAGGCCAACGGAATGTGTGAACGTTTTCACCGCCCCTGAAGGCTGCTCTCGGGGCCCCCTCGGACAGCAACTGGATCGACCGCTGCCGTGGGTCATGCTGGGCCTGCGTTCCGCTCCCAAAGAAGATCTGCAGTCCTCTTCAGCGGAGCTGGTTTTGGTCAACCGCTGAGGGTCCCTGGGAGTTTCTTCCTGCTTCCTCGGCCCCTGGCACTACTACTCACCGGTTTGCCTTCCAGGCGCAGCAAGTGCATTTTCCCCCGGGTTCCCACACCACTGCCTTCCCCAGTCCTACATTCCGAAGGACCTGATGGCTGCCGGCTATGTGTTCATCCGCACGATGCCCACCGTTCTCCACTGCAGGCTCCTTATACCCCCTTTCCGGGTTCTCGAGGCGGGCCCCAAGAACTTTGTGGTGGATATAGGGGGGAAGAAAGAACGGATTGCGATTGATCGTCTTAAACCTGCTCATGTGGTCCCAGATGAGCCAGTTGAGCTGGCTCAACCCCCACGCCGGGGCCGGCCACCCAAATCTGCCCCTGTCCCATGCCCTCCATCCTTTGTTCCACCAGCAAAGTCTCATCGTCGGCGGGGACGTCCCCCTGCCCCTACCCCTGCTCCTTCCACGCTCCCTGTGACTGTTAAATACAGTAGCTATGGCCGCTTAGTCAGGCCTCCTAAGAAAGACTAAAGACACTGGGGGTACTGTGAGGGGGGTTTGTATGGGTTTAATGTGACTGAATGTCAATTCTGAGTGTTGGGGGGGGCCTGTGTGGTGGACACTAGATGGAGGTATCTCACCTCAGAATGGACACTGAAGGGGTGGTGATTAGGTAAATGGTTGCACCTGTGTGGGGGGGTATTTAAGGGAGTGATAGTACCTGGGGAGGCCCTGTTGGTTTGATGTTGGAAGTATAACCGGAGACTTCATGCTCCCGACTGTTCGTCTTTATTTACGCACTTCCACAATATTATATTAATGATACAATAATATTACATTAACAATATTAATGATACAATAATATATAATATTACATTAACAATATTAATGATACAATAATATATTTATTAATGATACAATAATATATAATATTACAAAATGGGAAGGAGACGTTCTGCTGCTGTTTAGAAACAAACAAATGTTCCAGCTTTATAAACCAAAGTGTATAAACCTGCACAGACCGGTCCACGAGGATTCATTGATCCCTCACAAAAAGATATTCCTTCCATTCCTTTATCCAAACTGCAGCCGATCCGAGGCCTGCAGGGTTTATCACAGTGACGTATATAAATGAGGTGTATTTATATTTAGACACAGAGGCGGACTAACAGTCACTCACACATTCCTACCTGAGTCCAATTCACCTGAGCTGCATGTCTGGGCTGAGGGAGCAAACCAGAGAACCGGAGGGAACCACGCCGCCACGGGGAGAACGTGCAAACACTGCCTGGTGGATCGTGGAGGTCTCCATCGTGGAATATGCCGACTACCAACTATTCATCCACTCTGTCATATCTATGAATGTGTTTTAACTCTAATGATTCCTTCTGGTCACATGACATCTATTGTTCTGTCCATCCTGGAGAGGGATCCTCCTCTGTTCTCTCCTGAAGGGTTCTTACCTTTTTCCCTGAAGGGTTGTTTGGGAGTTTTTCTGATCCGATGTGAGGTCAAAAGGGCAGGGATGTCTATGTGTACAGATCGTAAAGCTGTCTGAGACTAATTTGTAATTTGTGAAATTGGGCTATACAAATAAACTGAATTGAATTGAATTGAACTCCACAGCGCCCCGGGATGGAAGCCTGGCCCGCCGTGCGTGAGGTGACAGTTATAGCCACCGGGAGGCCGAGAACATATTCCTGGATTTCTTTATTACACTTTCTAGGACATCCACGGCTAGTGACAATGCATATAGTACATTTACAATAGCTTTATGAATACGTATGTATTCATAGTTTATGTTGCAATGCACATTGCACTGTGTCGTCCCAGATGAAGCTGAAGGGTCCTGCTGGTCCGTGCGGAGGCCACGATGCAGCTTATACACAGGGAACAGATCAGAGGTCGTCAATCAAATCCTTTCACAATAAACTAAACAACGAAGACAACAAGGGAGAGCGAACATGACAACAAGGTGCATCGTGGCGCGGGGCTGAGAAGCAGTTGTGTCCAAAAAAGGGAGCACATTAGTCCCTTTAGTGGAAGGTGGTATTACAAGTGAATAAGTATAGGTGTATACAGGGGGGGGGGAGAGTGGGTTTGTTTTCTGATATTTCAACAAAAAGATGATAAACAATGGAAGTATCAGTTCATGTTTACTGTGTTATGTACCCCCAAAATTTCCAAATAAAAGAATACATTATTTGTTTTGTTTTCTTCTTACATATACTGTTGCAGTGTGTCTCATCCTGTACTGTTATTGTTGTTGTGTTATGGTCTGTCAAGAGACTACAGATGCTAAATAGCTGAAACTACAAGCTGGTGCAGTCAGTGGTGCATCAAATGGTGACATTTATGTTTTAACTGTAAATAATCCCTCTTAAATAATAAGATAATAATATATAATATATTTCATTTAGCATCCATTTTGGTTTTACCGCTCATACAGCTGTACTGAATAGCAACAGATCACTGAGAAATAATAATAATATAATTTAATTTAATCAGTTTGGATAAAAGCGTCTGCTAAATGACATGTAATGTAATAATATAATAATACTACTACTACTACTAATAATAATAAAAACAATAATATTAATGATATTAACTCGTATGAATCAAATATATATTTAAAAAACATGGGGGACATAATTAATATGTCTCTCTGTATTGTTCAATCGCACGCAGCCCGCCGCACGCAAAGCCATGGAAACCGGACCGAGGGTATTTAAGGCCCCGGACGTTCTGATTCTCCCTTTTCACCTTGGACTTTGCGCGGGGGACCTCACCTGTGAACCCTCCTGTGAACCCAAACCTGTGAAGGAAACTCTGAGACTTTTGCACTGCTTGAGTCTTTTTTTAGGGAAAACCCGGGCTACGGGGACCTGAGACCCGAGGAAGGCCCTCCGCGACCGAGAGCCGAGGCGAGCCCCCGCTGAAGCGACCGGGGTGTGACTTGGACTATAACTTCAGGTAAGACCATTTCTTCATTTAATTTAGCATTTTTATGATGAATGTATCCCCTTAAATCCATAGAAGTGTTCTCAGTTTAGAAATCAGTGAAACGTTTTGAGTTTAAAGGTTTATAATGTTGACAGGAAAACATATTTTGTGAAAAGTGACCCTCAGTCGATGATTTTGTGTAAAATGAGATTTGAGTTGCAGAATGTCTTGAAAATGTCGGGGGATTTCGGAATGTGTTGACAAATAGTGCAAAGCCTCGAAACCTCTTTTATTTTTGTTTTAAGGCATCAAAACGTCTTAGTGTAACTTTGAAATTACAGAAAAAAGATGGCGCCTTCAGCATTTTTGTAGAATTCTCAAATATACTCTGTAAAATGCATAAACTCGGCACCATGGTAACCATATGAAACGCTGCGGTCACCTGACCTGACCTGGGGTGACCCTGAGCTGCTCTGTCGTGACCGTTGAAACGGGCCTTATTGTACACACATCTGCTCCTTTTACTTTATCATATTAAAGTCATTTATTTAATATTAAAATGCACTGTGCCTTGTCGCGGTGCTTTGTTTTTTGATGGGGTGCACGGGCGCTGCCTCCCGCATCTCCTCCACGCGCTCTGAGATGCACCTCGTGAAGTGGAGAACAATGAGTTATGAACGAGAGAGGTTACAGTGTCGCCATGTTTCACTGTGCGTCCTCTAGTCTTATTTATTATGATGTTATATGTTGTTTCGCCTGCGTATTATGACAGCAATCGGCGTTGTTTGCCCTTTGACCTCAACCCGAGCTTGAACCCTCTTGTTGACCGGAGCTGTGAAGCTAACTCCTTGAGCTGTTGACCGCTCGCTGAAACCTATCCTTGAATCTCGTTCTAGTTACTGACTTCCCCTTCCGGGGAAAAAGCCCGGGGAATGGAGGACTACTTCCCCTTTGGCGAGCCGGAGGTAAGTTTTATATTTATATTTAGATTTTGTTCTTGTTTCTGACCTTAAAACCATTTAAAACGTTCTCAGTTTGAAATCAGTGAAACTTTTTTAGTTTATAGTTGAACAGTTCACAATGTCAAGGGGGCCCGTTTGAAACATACATATTTAGTGGAGGTTTCTCTGTGTAAAATGATTATTTGAGGACGGAATGTCTTAAAAGTCGCTGCATATCTGTGGTATGTGTTAACTATTAGTGGAGCGGATTGAAAACACTGTTAGAGTCTGATTTTCCCAGCTGCTCCTGAACGCATCATCTCACTCTTCGGTAGCTTTGGTTGCCAGCTCAACAGCGAGCATATTCTTCTTCTCTCCCTCCCGCTCCCTCTTGCTCAGTGTGTCTCATGTATGGTTTATCCCCCTGCCTCCCTTAATGATAACGATACATGCAACAAGTGGTTATTTGTAGGTTGGAGGCAGGTCTGGAGTGGGTTGATGCACATCCCGGCATGCTCCAGGCTCAGGCAGCTATGCTAGTTAGCCCGCCTCTCCGTGAGTGGCCGGAGCTACAGTCAGCTGTTAGCTGTGCTTGGCCATTAACCGTGCAGCCGGATGAGTTGGGTAACTGTTCATAGGGTCGTGAAGTCTGAGAGAGCCCTTTGTGCCAACACTTCACGTTTCGAACCAGTTTCCTAACTCAGCGACACACCATGGGAACACACCCTAGTTATCGGGGCTCTATAGTCAGGCGTGAAAATAAGCGGAAAACCCGGGACCAGAGTGGGTAGTACTTCCGGGGGGCCAAGCGGGCGGCAGTGGAGTCTTGTTTGGGCTGCTAGCTGAGATAGCGGAGATACAGTCAGATTGTAATACGCGGTGTGTGGCGCTTGAGCCGCCCGCTCGGGAACTCACTAAAATTAATATGGAATCGGTGTGTGCTTATGCAAGACGTTTGTCGGACACCATAATTTTCTCTGACCCTCTCCCAATTTGCAGACAGACAGGTGTATAGCCGGGTCGTCGTCTTTCAACACGCTGGCTGTCGGTGGTGCCCAGCGAATAATGTGAGCTCGTGAACAACTGGAAGACTTTCTCTGGGAAAAGCCTGATCTGATGAGGAAGTGACATTCATCCCGTTGGACCAGGCGCGTCTCATTTTCTGCGAATATGACCAAGTTGATCACGGACTTAATCTGCGCAGCAACCCGGTTCAGATCAGGAGCAGGGCAGGACATAGTTTAACACCTTCTCTGCTCTTCCATTCGACGATTACCCACCTTGACTTTAGGTAAAATTTGCTGTGTCTGTCCGACCCGCCAATTAAATAAATCAAAGTAAGCAGAAGAGTCGTACAATAACCTTATGATTAACACAATTGTTTCCAGCGGTGCAACAAAATAGGTCTATTAAATGTGGTCTCCTAAATATTCGATCTCTGTCATCTAAAGCTGTGTTACTGAATGATTTAATATCAGATAATCACATTGATTTATGTTGCCTAACTGAAACCTGGCTGAGCCATGAAGAATATGTCTGCCTGAATGAATCGACTCCTCCAAGTCATATTAATACTCACATTCCTCGAGGCACCGGTCGAGGAGGTGGAGTAGCAGCCATCTTTGAATCGAGCCTATTAATTAATCCTCAACCAAAATTACACTACACCTCATTTGAAAGCCTTGTTCTTAGTCTTTCACATCCAACCTGGAAAACACTACAGCCAATTCGATTTGTGATTCTGTACCGCCACCAGGTCCATATTCAGAGTTTATATCTGAATTCTCAGAATTTATATCAAGTTTGGTTCTTAAAACCGATAAAGTTATTATTGTTGGAGATTTTAATATCCATGTGGATGTTGATAATGATTGCCTTAGTGCTGCATTCATCTCCTTGTTGGACTCGATTGGCTTCTGTCAGAGAGTACAGAAACCCACTCACAGCTTTGGCCACACGCTTGATCTTGTTCTTACTTATGGCGTTGACATTGAGCATTTAAAGCGTCTTCCCACAGAATCCTCTTCTGTCAGACCACAACCTCATAACTTTTGAATTTATACTACGGAGTGTACTCCGTTAGTCAAAAGTTTCTACACTAGATGTCTAACTGATAGTGCTGTAGCTAAATTTAAAGCGATTCCTTCTGTATT